>NC_092335.1:562907500-562912500 GCF_046630445.1 Rutidosis leptorrhynchoides
TGATTACAGATGTTTTATTAGTAATTTATAGATAAAATTCAGGTAATAAATTAGTAATAATAATAGGAATAATAATAATAACATTAATAATAATAGTATAAAATAAATTCTAATAATAAAAATGGTATCAAAAATAATGATATTTAATACGAATGATCATTTTGAAATAATAATTAATAACCATATTAATCCTAATAATGATACTAATAATGGTAACAATAATAATATTAATAATTATAGAAAAAAATTTAAATGTATCAAATTTTATATCTATATATTATATAGTAATATTAATAATACTGATATTATTATTATTATAAATGTTTATTTTAACCACAATGAAAGTAATAATCATAATGTTGAATACTAACTTGTAATTTCTTTTAATATATTACTGTTAAAATTCATTACTTATGTAATGTTTACCAATTATATAATTGAATATTATACACTATACATATATATATTACAAAATACATATAATAATTTTTACATAGAAATCATAACTATTTATATATAGATTCATTTTAAATTATAACATAATTATTTTGTATTTTGTTTTACATATTTAATTCTAAAGATTTATATTTTTTATAGTTTCAATTTATTATTTATACATACATTCATATATATATATATATATATATATATATGTTTATTTACAAACAATTATTCGTGAATCGTCGGTAATGGTCGAAGGGTAATTGAATACATGAACATAGTTTCAAAGTTTTCGAGACTCGACATTATAGACTTTGCTTATCGTGTCGGAAACATATAAAATTAAGTTTAAATTTGGTCGGAAATTTCCGGGTCGTCACAGTACCTACCCGTTAAAGAAATTTCGTCCCGAAATTTGATTGGGATGGTCATGGTTGACATTAAGTATGTTTTCATGACTCATATGAGCTGGAATTTAGAGTTTTATCATCAGTGAGTGATATGGATAAAACAAATCATTTATGTGAAGAGTATGAGTGAAGCTATCACAAAATAGTGGAATGAGGAAAATAAATTTCGTCATAACTTTTGACGTAGTCATGGTTGATTTTCGGAATTCAAAGGATTTAGAGAAAATCTCCGAAATAAGATTTGATCCTTCGGTAAATAAAGGAATTAAGATTTCTATAATTAAGTACGGTGATCTACCTCGATTACTCTGTCTGATATTTCCATTATAAATTAAGCTATTCCGTTCCATTACTCTCACCATTCCTATACTTTCTTTCTTAGTTCATACATTCAAAAGATTGTGAAAATACTTAATCCAGTTCTAATCCTTGATATTTTCCTAATTATCATTTCTGTCATCCTTCTTTTCAATCTTCCACCAGAAAGATCTATTTACTTCTACTATTACCTTGGGTGATACTATTCTTAATTATATCGTGTCTTTATATTGCTATTCGTATTAATATCCACGGTTTGTAATTTCTGCGTTGTTGTTGGGTTTTATATATTCCCTTATATTTCGATGTCCCTGCTTCCGTCTCCTATAATCATTGTCATCCACAGTTAGTGCTCTCTCTTATTTTCTGTGATTTATACCCCCTTTCTATTTCGGAGCTTCATGCTTTTGTTTTCTTTTCGCAAATAATGGTCCAAAATTCGTAGGTATGGAGTTTCGAATTAGCATAATATACAAGGTAGAAAGGAAAGGTAGTAGCACGATTTGATTTGTCAAATTACCTTAATCACTGAGAATAGAACTATCAAGAATATATTTTCTTGATATGTTCAGAAGTTGAGCAGAATGAAAGAGTCATGTAAGATGGCACATGATGACGTTATAGTCTGTGAATCATCACGTTCCATTTAGAAACTTAGCATGACTTACTGTAATATAATCACGTTGATCAAGTGTCATTATATTATACTAACCCATGCATCAATTTCCAACACTACTTCAGAATTCATTCATAGTTTATACTTAGATTTTGCAGAAATTTCCAATATAATGTATTACAGATAGCACGAAAAGGTATATAATTTCGGACGAGAATATTTATGGAAATATTCTCAGAAATATCAAAGATATTTATGATAATATTTTGGAATTTCTAAGTTCGAAGGTTGATGAAGAAAAATTTTCCTTAAGATTTTAACATGACCTCGAAGCAAGATATTCTCTAAAGATTTCATCGGATCCAGAATTTCCTAGATTCTCTGAATATAGGATTTGGTACCTGTATTTACTTGTATTTGTCCTTGGTCTCCTTCATGGTTAGCTCAATCTGTTTAAGTGGACCAAATTTTCTATCGAGCGTTCCCAACATTACTTCAATAACATTCATATTTTAAGCTCGAAAGTTTACAGAATATAGAAACTAACAGTTTCTATATGATGTAACACTGATAGCACGAAGAGATTAATGATTTCAGATAAGAATACTTATGAAAATATCTTCAAAAATATGGAGGATATTTATAATGAAAGATATGATGATATCTTGGAATTTCTAATATCGAAGGATGGTGAATAAAATTTGTCCGCAAGAGTTTGGAGTCAGAAACAAGGTATTCGTTAAAGATTTCATCAGAAACAGAATTATCAGGATTCTTAATGTACAAGTTTAGTCCTTGTGATTTGTTCCGAGACTCCTTCATAGTTTGCTCAATCAGTTATTCAGTTTCAAACCTTCCCTTTTTATGAACCTTGCCAACATACAATTCTTTTATCATCAACTTCCGACGGTTAAGGTCGTTTACAGTTTTTGCTGCTTAATTCAGCTTTTTCAACATTTCGAGTATTGATTCGCAGACTGGTGCTTTTCAGAATTTCAGGATGAAAGATCATAATTCTAAGAGATAAAATGTTATATGGATACATATAACTGTTGATGTGGAAATGTTGCGAGACTCACAATACAGATTTGCTGATTCCTGGTAATTGGTATGGCAATTCTTGTTACAAGATGCGGATGAGTACATGATAAGACTTCAATAGATAAATATAGTGATTTGTCGAAGAGATTTAAGTCAAGGAGCAACGAGGTTGCTGGTACGTCTGCTGGTAATATGATGGAATATAAAAGGTTCCCGGTAGCAACAAAAGAGCACACGTATATATCAAGGTTATAATAAGGTTGTTTAGAATGAAAAGTCGAAATTGACTTGCTGGAGCTGTGACAAAATTTGCTACTTTTTAGGGGATTACCAAATTATATTGGGTAATAATAACACTAAAGGAATTAGCACAGCTACGTGTTAAACGTTTACTCAGTTTTCGAGAGTTTTCAGGTGCATAACTGTATGCATAAATCTTTCCTTCTTTAGATGAAGTGTGGTTGGTTCATCCTCTCGATTGAGGTGTTTTTCAAGAATCATGAAACGTTTGAACCGCAGATTGTTATTGTCAAGATACAAATGAGGTTTAAGATGAAATCAAGTGGCAAACTTGAAGAAATATTTAGTTTCATATGTTATATTCAATATTTCAATTCATTTTAATTGTCCAATGTTATTAGTCCACGGTCGATAGTCCACAGTTGACAGTCCAATAATTCATACATAGTTTAATATATAATATTCGAATTAATTAATTCATATCGTGACCCGTGTACATGTCTCAGACTCGATCACAACTCAAAGTATATATATTATTTGAGAATCAACCTCAACCCTGTATAGAGAACTCGATCATTACTGCATATAGAGTGTCTATGGTGATTCCAAATAATATATATAGATGCGTCGATATGATATGTCAAAACCTTGTATACGTGTCCCGATATTTAAAATGCGTAAAATAAATAACAGAAATTAAATAACGATAAATAAAGTGCGTAAAGTAAATAACAGAAATTAAATGACGATAAATAAAATTGCGAGAATGTAAATTGCGATAAATAAATTGCGATAAAATAAAATGTGTTACAGAATTAACAGTTAGCTAGGAACAGTTAGCTAGGATCTTGTTAGCGTGGTTTCTTAACAAAATTTCATATTGTTAGTTAGTCTGTTTCTAATCAATTTTTATTGTGTCCATTATTTCTTCATTATGCCACTTGTTGGATTCTGATAGATCATAATCCAAATATGAAATTGAATGAAAAAGGGTTATTCTGTGGTGAACGGATTTGTATATCGGTGGATGTAAGTAGGATAGTATATGACCGTTGAATTAGATTCAAAGAATGTACAGTGTAACTTATTATTGTGAAATCTAAATATTCCTCGGGTATTACCTACCCGTTAAAATATTTTCATCATTAATAGTTTGTACAAAAGAATTTTTAATTACAATCTTTATGAAAACATACTTAAATATATATTTTCTTCAGATGTAATTATAGATTTAATGAATCAATATGATATTAAACTCATTTAATTTACCGTTTGAACAAGAATATATATAATCTCTAAAACGTTAGAGTTTACATAATCATCATGTCGAACGAAGATAAATGATGTAGAACGTCATGTGGAACGATGATTATACTCGAGGTACAGAATGAGATGTCGAAGCTGGTGATGCGGATGTTGTTGTTGGTGGTACTAGTGCTGTTGGTGCTAAGGTTGGTGATGTGACTGGTGTTGGTGATACTGCTGGTGCTTGCAAACTGTGTACCGTGCTCTCTAAAGTTAACACTCGAGCTCGGAGTTCTTTAATATCTTCTACTAACCCTGGTTGGTAATCAGTGTGGGGTAGAGATTGGATATCTTCTCTAGTTCCGTTAATGGTAGTCTCAAGACAAAAAAATTCTGGCAAAAAGGGTATAAACGGTGTTGCGAACAGGTTCGCCGGTGAGCGGGTCGAGTACTCCAAGGTTAGGTGGTAGATTTGATTCATGATATGGAGTACCTTCTTCCCTTCTTCATAGGGTGAGTATGTCGCGAACCCACCCCCATTTTCTCCAATAATCACGATAGTTGATCGATTGGTGTGCTCCTGTCACGCTGTCTTCGAAGTCAGAGGAACTTGGTCGATTCGTAGAGGCCATCTTACGCGATCTCAGGAATATATGAAGAGTTTAGTGACAGTAATTGATAGTTGGATG
>NC_092335.1:563215000-563400000 GCF_046630445.1 Rutidosis leptorrhynchoides
GCACCCGAAGATCAAGAGAAAACCACATTCACGTGCCCTTATGGTACTTTTGCTTACAAACGCATGCCATTTGGACTTTGTAACGCCCCTGCAACCTTTCAAAGGTGTATGATGGCGATTTTTCACGACATGATAGAAGAATGCATGGAAGTATTCATGGATGACTTTTCAGTCTTCGGTGATACATTTAAATCATGTCTAGTTAATCTGGAACGAATGCTAATTAGATGCGAAAAATCAAATCTAGTACTTAATTGGGAGAAATGCCATTTCATGGTTAAAGAAGGCATCGTTCTTGGACATAAAATTTCAAAAGAAGGAATTGAAGTGGATAGAGCTAAAGTAGATGTAATTGCTAAACTTCCACATCCCACAAATGTTAGAGGAGTTAGGAGTTTTCTAGGGCATGCCGGTTTTTACCGACGTTTTATAAAAGATTTTTCTAAAATTGCCACTCCTATGAATAAACTCCTAGAAAAGGATGCTCCATTCATCTTTTCAGATGAGTGTGTCAAATCTTTTAATATTCTTAAAGAGAAACTCACTAATGCACCGATCATGATAACACCAAATTGGAATCTACCATTTGAACTAATGTGCGATGCAAGTGATTTTGCAATGGGAGCCGTTTTAGGACAAAGGATTGAAAAACGATTTCAACCTATATATTATGCTAGTAAGACATTACAAGGAGCACAAACGAACTATACAACTACTGAAAAAGAACTCCTTGCTATTGTCTTTGCTTTTGACAAATTTCGATCATATCTCGTTCTAGCAAAAACGGTGGTCTATACCGACCATTCTGCTCTTAGATACCTATTTTCAAAACAAGATGCTAAACCAAGATTAATCCGTTGGATCTTACTCTTACAAGAGTTTGATATTGAAATCCGAGATAAAAAAGGAGCAGAAAATCTCGCCGCTGATCATCTTTCTCGTCTTGAAAATCCCGAATTAGAAGTTCTGAATGAATCGGCCATACAAGACAACTTTCCTGATGAATATCTATTGAAGATAGATTATAAAGAAATTCCATGGTTTGCAGACTATGCAAACTACTTAGTTTGTGGATTCCTTGAAAAAGGATTATCGTACCAAAGACGAAAGAAATTCTTCAGTGATATAAAACACTATTTCTGGGAAGATCCACATCTGTTTAAAAGTTGTCCCGATGGAATAATACGCCGATGTGTATTTGGAGATGAAGCTAGTAAAATTTTAAACCATTGTCACACAGGACCAACAGGAGGGCATTATGGGCCTCAACTAACAGCAAGAAAAGTTTATGAAGCTGGATTCTATTGGCCTACAATTTACAAAGACGCACACCTTCTTTGCAAATCCTGTGATGCATGTCAAAGGGCCGGAAAAATAAGTCAACGTAATGAAATGCCACAAAATGTCATCCAAGTATGTGAAGTATTTGACATTTGGGGTATTGACTTTATGGGTCCATTTCCAAAATCTCATAATAATCTATATATACTCGTAGCCATTGATTATGTATCTAAATGGGCGGAAGCACAAGCTCTCCCAACTAACGATGCACGAGTTGTAGTCAACTTTTTAAAACGTCTTTTTGCAAGGTTTGGAACACCGAAAGCTTTAATAAGTGATCGGGGTACTCATTTCTGTAATAATCAACTTGAGAAAGTTCTTAAAAGATATGGAGTAACTCATAAAATCTCCACCGCATATCATCCACAAACAAGTGGACAAGTTGAAAATACAAACCGAGCTTTAAAACGTATTCTAGAGAAAACCGTAGGATCAAATCCGAAGGAATGGTCCATTAAATTGGAGGATGCACTCTGGGCTTTTAGAACAGCCTACAAAACTCCAATTGGAACCACACCTTTTAGACTTGTGTATGGAAAAGCATGTCATCTTCCAGTAGAAATTGAACACAAAGCATTTTGGGCTTTGAAGACATGTAACCTTGATTTACATGAAGCTGGACGTCTACGATTAAGTCAACTAAACGAATTAGAAGAATTAAGACATGAAGCATACGAAAATTCATTAATCTATAAAGAAAGAACGAAGAAATGGCATGATAAAAGAATCAGAAGTTCAAAAGAATTTAAAGAAGGAGACAGAGTTCTTCTTTTCAATTCACGATTCAAGCTATTTCCTGGAAAATTGAAATCAAGATGGTCTGGACCATTCATAGTCAAAAGAGTTTTCCCATACAGAACGATAGAATTGATAAATTCAAATGGGATTGAATTTAAAGTTAATGGTCACAGAGTTAAACATTACATACATGGTCCGATGGAAGTCGACAACGAAGTTAATCACAATTTCGACACCACAGCTAACTAAGTGTGGGGAGAATCAAGTCTTTAAAGGATAATATGTATTTCTGTTAGAGTTAGATTGTCTGTTTTCGTGTAGTTTTCGAAAATGGAACCCGAATGGTCTTTCCCTAGCAGACCCTAAAGAACTAGTCTTCTCCCCCCATTCTGAATTTTTATTTTTTTTAGGTTTTTACGAAATGAAGACTGCCTGTGAACTAAACCATGGTCTAATGCTACACGCTTTGATCACTAAACGTAATAATGACATACTCCCGAGTGAAATAGTATCAGTAATCAGAGAAAGAATGGACGGAGTTAGAAAAGGATCCAGATGCGAAGATAATAAGTTACAATTTGGTAAAGGAAAATCAAAATCCGCAGCGAAAAGAAGAGCACGACACCTAGAACGATGTCACAAATGCGGAAAATGGTCACATGGAGGTAAATGTTCAAATAATCAAACCTATTCAAATACCGAATTTGTTACTTTATGCAGAGACGGACCGTTCATATGTTTAGAAGAAAAGACAATGAATGCTCGAGGTTACGCCTATGCAGCCATGGAAAACCAATTAAACCGACTATCTTATGAATATAATAGATCATATAACTAAGAAATCTATTTCACAGGTATGTCTGTACAGTTTTTATTTTTATTTTTATTTTTAACCTTTTGATAATAAACGCTAATTTGTTCGCTAAAAAGTATTAAATTGGTATTAAATAAAATTAGGTTTGGCGACCGAAATTATTGATATCCTTCAAAAATTTATTACATCACTGCGAAATTTAACGTTTATTCTTAAGGTATAAATATCTTTAATCAATCAACCCAAAATATTTCAAAAATTCGTCATGAGTTAAATTAGGTCTTGGAACCGAAATTACTTTACCGAAAAGAGGGGCGCATATTTTTGATAATATTTGATTGATTAAAGTGGGATAAAAAGACAAAAAGATTTTTAATTTATTTTTACCATGTTTTTAAAATTAATATTTAAATCCTAAATTAATATTGTAAACTTTGTAAAAACAATATATTTAAAATTGTAAATATTTGAAAAATTAATATAAGTTTGGTGTGAATTTATAATATGAATTTTTAAATTAAGTTTGGTGTGAATTTTTAATTTTTAAAATATTAATTTTTAATTTTATGCATTTTAAATTTTGAGTTTGGTGTGAATTTTTAATATTAATTTTGAATTTTATATTTATGTTGTGTGAATTTAAAAACAAAAATTTACTTTATCTCATTAAGTTAAAAATATGATTTTTAAAATTCGTCGTAAGTTGAAGACTAGGTCTTTGAACCGAAATTGCTTTACCCGAGGGAGGGACGAGAACTTTTATTATCATTATTTTTAATCTTATTGATTTAAAGTATGCCAAAAACATTAAAAAACCCAAAAAAAAAAAAAAAAAAAAAAAACTTAGCTTTTAAAACAATCGCTACAAAAAGACAAATTTTAAAATTTTGTCGAGGGACGGACTAGGACATCGATCCGAAACGACCTCGTCCTAAATAACAAGGGAAACAAAATTTTAAAATTAATTTCTTAATTGTTTTATAAGTTAAAGATTAAAAAAAAAAAAAAAAAAAAAAAAAAGGGTAAACTCCGCGAGTCGCGGAGTTTGAAGTGCAAACCTCCGCGACTCGCGGAGGGACAAAATTACAGAAAAAAAATATAACAAGCTGCACGATCAGTCACTCCCCCACACACAAACACACTGCATAAACACTCGAAAACACCCCGAAAAAACCCGAAAATCACCCCCAAAAATCTCAATTTTTAACCGTTAATCACCAAATTTTTTGCTAAAATCATGTTGAGAAGGATGATATCTAAGAACTACTCAAGAAAAACGGTAAATTTCTACACCTAAACACCATTTAATTCGAATTTTAGTGTTCTTGAGCTAATTTTTACCCAATTTGATTTTGATGCTTTTTAGTGTAATTAGACTTAAATTGTTTATGTATTATGCTTGTATAACCTAGATTGATGCTGTTTAACATGATTAGAAGCCTTAAACTTCAAATTTTGAATAATCTAGGGTTTGTGTTCTTGAGCAATTTGGGGCTTTTTAATATAAACAGGTTATGACCGATTTTTGTCATGAATTATTGCTAAATTGAGTAGTGTAACATGCCTAGGTAGTTAAATGATCCAAACTTTGAGCCTAAACATGATTTTGAGAATTAAAGTGGACTTTTTCAAGTCTAAAATTCATGAATTTGATTTTTGAAAGATAATGCCATTTGAGACTTGTTTATTTGCTAGTAATGATTATTTTGACATGTTATTTGAGTTGAATGCTTATGAACTTGGCGAAAATTTTCGTATATGCTTATTTGAAAAAGTGTAGATTTGATAAAAATGTGAAAATAAGCTTAAGTTTGATATAAATTGATAATGTCATTGTAATTATTTTGATTGATGATTTTGCTGACACTAATGCATATTTGGATGCACAAAATTTGTGTTTGATGTGTTTTGCAGAATGAAAGGGGTGAATCTTCATCCCAAGCCCGCCATGCTCCTGCTGAGAACTTGGAACAACAGGAGGTAGATAACTACTACAAGCAGGATGTACCTCATCCAGTCATGACCTTTTCAGATATGCACTTGGAACAGTTGCACCCGAACCTGC
This sequence comes from Rutidosis leptorrhynchoides, assembly GCF_046630445.1. Classification (NCBI taxonomy): domain Eukaryota; kingdom Viridiplantae; phylum Streptophyta; class Magnoliopsida; order Asterales; family Asteraceae; genus Rutidosis; species Rutidosis leptorrhynchoides. Next base: position 563,219,959 of record NC_092335.1, read on the forward strand.
GATTTGACAGACTTTGGATAGATTATCCAAAATATCAACGGGGTTTGCATACTCTTCATTCCAAGGTTGTTGAGGTACCGAGGGTCATAGAATGGGGACCCTTGGAAGCTGTAGAATTGGCCGGGCCAATTAGGGAATTACTGGTACAGAGGTATGGTAATTCTTCTTTTAATGACTGGATATGTTTATTCACCATACGCAGACCTGTATATAAAGTATGGTGTGAAGAATTGTTATGTAGTATAGAGTTGAATGATCGGGTAGCTAGTTTAACCGATCGTTCTTTTATTAGATTTTTGTTAGGCGGTTCGATGCGCCACATGTCTTTACTGGACATGGCTCAGGCTTTACGTATATATACGCCTGAGGAATTAGTGTCTGCCGATTGTAGAGGATTGATACTAAACGGTAGGAAAATAGATGAAAATTTTGATACACACGGTGTGTGGAGTCAAATGACAAGCCATCACCGTTTTAAAGGGGGAAACTACTCTTATTTGGATATAGATAGAGCCGAATTAAGAGTAATACATAGGTTTTTAGCTAATTCGATTACACAAAGGGGTAAAAACAAAGAAAAGGTAAATGAACAAGATTTGTTTTACCATATGTGTATTCGAGACCCACACAGCGCTGTAAGTATACCATATTGTGTGGGTTATTATTTATCAGCTATGGTTCGGGGGATGCGTCCACATAGCATAATAGGAGGTGGTATTTTTATTACTTTGATTGGTGAATATCTCGGTGTGGATATAAGTCGGGGGGGATTATTAGTAGAAGAGCCGGAACCCCGCGACACTATAGGTTTAAATGTATACCATGGTGCAAAAGTTTTGAAGCGGCGAAATAACGCCGCAGTACGATACAATGGTAGACATCCACAGGTAGAGAGAAACCAGGAACAAGGTAATGTAGGAGGGGGGAATGAGATGCAAGAAATGCATAGGTTTATAGCTTCTCAGGAATACGAAAATGCTAGACAGAGAGCATTTGAAGATTGGCAAGTTCATCAGAACCAGATCATAGCGCATTGCCAACATATAGGTAGAAACTATATTCCTACACCGAAACCCGTCTTCCCTCCTTGGTCGATAGAGATGCAGCCACCATATCCTACGTATGACCCTGCCGAAGCATTCTATAGCACTTATGGTTATGCGTGAAACCCCTATTGGTACCAATATCATCCTTAGTTTACTTATTTTTTATTTTATTTTGTAATTTGTAATTATTGATATGTTTAATACTTTTGTTAATATTGTAATCATTTTTATAATTATCTAACTTTTATTCTTAGATTTTAATAATTTTTGAATGTGGGGTTATAAACCAAACTTCAAAAATATGTATATATGTTTGCAGTTTATCTTATTTACACAACAGGGTAAAACAACGCATTTTCAAAGACTGGCATTAAGTTCAGCAAAAGCAACTAATTTTTACGACAAGATGCAAAATATATGTGAAATAACAACAAGACGGAATGAACAAATGATGTGCACCATTTATCATTCAGCAAACAAACGCCAATATATTTGGAAACTTTGGTAAAAATTTAATCATTTTCACACAAATCACCCTCAATAATTTAAATTGCTACTGATTTCTTGCAAATGAGGGCATTGCAAGATCTTAAGTGTGGGAAGGGGTTAAATTCTTTCGGATTTTAAAAATTTTTACTTTATACACTTGGTTACCATTAAAAATACTAGTAAAGCAGTAGTTGTATTAGAATCTAGTGCTCTCTGATAAAAAAGAACAGCCCTAGTCTTATATACTGACTACCCAATTCTAGTAAAATTTTTCAATTAAATGAATTCAAATCATGTTTATACATATTTATGAACGATAAAACTAGGTTTTAACACCGAAATTATTGTTACCTCGGAAAGGACATAAATTGAGAAACAAACTAAAATGTTAAAATTCATTTAAAATGGAATAGAGGACGATAAAAAGAAAAATAAAAAGCCAAGTGTGGGAAAATTTACCAAGTTATTTTAAACATATGTCACATATATTTGTAACAAATAACTGAAAATACTTTTGCTTTGAACTAAACTAAACTGTTTTACCCGATGAAAGAAAAGAAGAGATGGATCTACACGATGAATCAATTCCATCATTAAAAGGAAGTAAAGTCTTCCGAAAAAGACACGCGCTTCTTGATTTAGGTCATGAAGTTGTCGTCCAGACCAGCTGTAGGTTGACGAAAAATCTAGAAAAGTCATCACTAAAATCAGCAGGAAATCCACGGACCTCAGCATTAAACAGGGTCGCCAAGTGGTCAGATTTATCCTAACCATGAGAAGGATTTATCTCGTACAATGGGGAGGCACCGTGCAAATTAGCTGGATAAGACTAATGAATCAGATCTCCAGAAAGGATAATCTCCTTAAAGATTAAAAATCAGCTTTTAAGACTGATATTACTCAATCCTAGAGATTGACCTTAAAGATTGAGAATTCAAACTCATGGAATTCAATGATATCTAAACTCGAGCTTAAACGAGAAAATATTTTGATCAAAATTATAAACCGATTTGTTTTCTGAAAACCCTATTTTCAATGCGTTCATTACCATTGAACGTAAAATCCTAGGAATTCACCTGGAATTCATTAGGTCACCTGAACTAAATCAGGTGTCAACCGTAAGAACGGTGGTTGCATAACATGGTCAAAGACAGGACTTTGTGCCAAACCGACAAATTATAAGGGTGAGCTTTACTATTGCTCCTACCAAGGATAGTAATTGCGTCCGACACGTTATAGACCATAATTAAAAGCATGTCACGGGACATTGCCTTAACAGTTGCTTGTTCAACGCTTTCCTTTACAACCGGACGGTAGTTTGCCGAAAGGTAATATACGGAACAAGTAAACTGGACGTGTTGCTTTCCTAATACAAGGTTAGCAAGTGGGTGACACAAAACCGCAAGTTTTGAGCTAAAATTTTCAAATCTGAAACCCACCAAACCCACAAAAATATTTTGCAAACACCGGTAAAGGGTTATTCCGGAAAACTTATCTAGGGTAAAAACTAGATTTAATTTTCAAAAGATCAAATGTTTTCATAAAGATCCAATTTCCTTAATGGATCTAAAATTTTATAGTCATGTGGGACTGTAAACCTTATCGTTACTACCATTGTTTATACCGCCGTATAGAAATCACTGATGTACAAAGTGTGAAGAATAAAGAAGTGATTCTAGTAGTTCAAGACGATATTGCTTGAGGACAAGCAACGCTCAAGTGTGGGAATATTTGATAATGCTAAAAACGAACATATATTTCATAGCATTATTCCTCAAGAAAGACAAGCTTTTAGTTGCAATTGTTCTATTTACAAGTGATATTCGTTTAAATAATAAAAGGTGAAGACAAAAGACAGATTCGACGAATTGAAGACGCAAACGACCAAAAAGCTCAAAAGAACAAAAGACAATCAAAAAGGTTCCAATTATTGATAAGAAACGTCTCGAAATTACAAGAGTACAAGATTCAAAACGCAAAGTACAAGATATTAAATTGTACGCGAGGACGTTCGAAAATCCGGAACCGGGACTAGAGTCAACTCTTAACGCTCGACGCAACGGACTAAAAATTACAAGTTAACTATGTATATAAATATAATATAATATATAATTAATTATATTAATTATATATATATTATATATATATATTAAAAACCGTCGGCAGCAGGAAACTCCAAGGGTGTGAGCTGTAAATATCTCTCCGCGACTCGCGGAGTTTGAAGGGCATTTTGCCGCGAGTCGCGGAGCCCCAAATTTCAAGTCTGGCTATAAAGCCAACCGAATTCTGATCAAATTTCATCATCTTTTTCTCTTCCTCTTCATACGTAAATATATTTATATTTATAATTTATATTTTAATTTTAATTATAATTCTAATAATAAGGGTATGTTAGCGAATGTTGTAAGGGTGTAAGTCGAAATTCTGTCCGTGTAACGCTACGCTATTTTTAATCATTGTAAGTTATGTTCAACCTTTTTATATTAATGTCTCGTAGCTAAGTTATTATTATGCTTATTTAAAACGAAGTAATCATGATGTTGGGCTAATTACTAAAATTGGGTAATTGGGCTTTGTACCATAATTGGGGTTTGGATAAAAGAACGACACTTGTGGAAACTAGGCTATGGGCTATTAATGGGCTTTATATTTGTTTAACTAAATGAAAGTTTGTTAATGTTAATATAAAGATTTACAATTGGGCGTCCCTATAAATTACCATATACACTCGATCGGACACGATGGGCGGGGTATTTATACGTACGAATAATCGTTCATTTAACCGGACACGGGAATGGATTAATAGCCACTAGAATAATTAAAACAGGGGTGAAATTACATTCAAGGGTAATTGGTGTAATTGTTAACAAAGTAGTAAAACCTTGGTTTACACGCAGTCGATAACCTGGTGTATTCATTAAACAAAGTATTAAAACCTTGTTACAATCCGAATCCCCAATTAGTTGGAATATTTATCTTCGGGTATAATAATAATTTGACAAGGACACTTGCAATTTATATTTATGACTGATGGACTGTTATGGACAAAAACCAGACGGACATATTGAATAATCCAGGACAAAGGACAATTAACCCAAGGGCATAAAACTAAAATCAACACGTCAAACATCATGATTACGGAAGTTTAAATAAGCATAATTCTTTTATTTCATATTTAATTTCCTTTATTTTATATTTAATTGCACTTCTAATTATCGCACTTTTATTTATTGTTATTTTATTTAATCGCACTTTTAATTATCGTACTTTTAATTATCGCAATTTTATTTTATCGCATTTTTATTATTCGTAATTTCATTATCGTTATTTACTTTACGCTTTAATTTAAAGTCTTGTATTTATTTTATATTTTACATTAGGTTTTAACTGCGACTAAAGTTTTAAAATCGACAAACCGGTCATTAAACGGTAAAAACCCCCCTTTATAATAATAATATTACCTATATATATATTTGTATTTTTATAAAAGTAAACTAATATAGCGTTGAGCTTTGTTTAAAGATTTCCCTGTGGAACGAACCGGACTTACTAAAAACTACACTACTGTACGATTAGGTACACTGCCTATAAGTGTTGTAGCAAGGTTTAAGTATATCCATTCTATAAATAAATAAATATCTTGTGTAAAATTGTATCGTATTTAATAGTATTTTCTAGTAAAATAATAACTATTTTATATACACCTCGTTCGACACCAAGTATTTTTGTAGAAATACGTTTTAAATATTCGAAAAATATAAAAAGAAAAATAAAAATATATGTATTTTTAAGATTTTGTTAAATATTTAAGTTTTATAAGTTTCTTTATTTCTATTTTAGTTTATAAAAATATAAGTTTTAATTTTAAACATCTTTTATTTATTTTAAAAAAAAAAAACAGAAAACATAAAAAAAAAAAAAATAAAGAAAAACGCGTAAAAAGTGAAACCTGTCAACTGAATTCTGGAACCCCGCGACTCGCGGGGATTTCTTCTTTATTTGCCGCGACTCGCGGAGGGTTTCTGACACACGGACAAAAACCCTAATCAAGCATTGATTACGGGTTTTAATTTATTATTATTATTATTAAAACTTAATTATTATTATTATTATTATTAGTTTTATTTTTACTTTTACTTTTTATTTATATATTTTAGTTTAATTAGTTTTATTAAATTGTAAAATTAATAGTTTTATTAAATAAATAATATAAAAATAATATTTTTATAAAAATTGTACTTTTTACAACTTTTTGTATATTTTTATATTTTGTACCTTTTTAATCGTTGTAGCGTAATATTTGTATTTTTTTAGCTCATATTTAATTTTAAACTTAGTTTTTGCTATAGTTATTTTTACTCCTAGATTTTTAGGCTTTGCCGTAGAATTCCTTAAGTGCTTTTTCTTTAGACTAAGATTTAGGTGCTTTAGAATTTTGCGACGCCTTTTTAAGTTTTAGTTTTTTTTTATTTCCATTTGGGATTTAGTTTTTCCTGTAAGCTTTAATATTTTTAGACACCTTTTACTATGTATCAATTATCATTTCAATTAGTAATTTCAATTTGCGATTATAATTTTAAGTTAGTTGTAGTAATAAGGTTAAATTAGTTAAGTATTTTTAAGTTTTTATAAGTTTCTTTTATTTTTCCGTCACCTTTTATTTTTCAACCATTTTTTTTCTTTTTCGACCTTTTTCGACGAACTCTTTGTCTTTCTTATTTCTCGCCATTCTAGTTTTTAGGACATAGATTTTTATTCTACTTCTTATCTAAATTTCTCAAAATTACGAAAATTTATTTTAAGTGGTTAAATTAATAGACATCAAAATTTTCTGGTTCGTAGTAATAGTTGGATTTGTACGTGGACCGGGTTATTGGAGCCAAACAGTCCTCAATTATATTGAGACCAAACGAATCCTGCCCCTCTGCTGCATCTTTTGGCTATTCGAAACGTGGGCAAAATCAGAAAAGTCTATTGATTGGATAACTTATTATAATTTTTCTTTCCTTTTTAAAACTAATAAGATATTCTGTGAATGCACCGAGCAAGACGTTCATCACCTTTTGTACGTTCACCACCTGTAACTCGATCAAGACATCGTTTAACAAATATAACCGCCGTTGATTTTTCTTTAGAATCGTCATCCAGTCGACCAAGTACTTCAGTTCAAATTTCCGATAATCCATTTTTTGAACCCAACCTCACAATTGAGAATCCAGAGAATATTCAGGAACGGTTCGTAGATCCTGAACCACTAAACTTTCCTCCGGAACCACCAATCATTCAAACAGAGATTGTTGAGGAACGAACCATTAAATCAGAATCATCTAGTGATACCGATTCAACAAATTCAATTATGGAGAATCTGGAACCTTTAAGTATGGAAGACCGAATGAGAGCTAAACGCACTGGCCAAGGTCACGCAATTACTCATCCAGACATTAATGCGCCAGATTATGAAATCAAAGGACAAATTCTACACATGGTGACTAATCAATGCCAATTTAGTGGTGCGCCGAAGGAAGATCCAAATGAACATCTACGTACCTTTAATAGGATCTGCACACTATTTAAAATACGAGAAGTGGAGGATGAACAGATATATCTCATGTTATTTCCCTGGACTTTAAAGGGAGAAGCCAAAGATTGGTTGGAATCGTTACCTGAAGGGGCGATTGATACATGGGACGTTTTAATTGATAAATTTCTTAAACAATTCTTTCCTGCATCTAAAGCCGTAAGACTTCAAGCAGAAATTGTTACGTTCACACAGAAGCCAAATGAAACTCTATATGAGGCGTGGACAAGATATGGAAAGTTACTAAGAGGATGTCCGCAACATGGTTTAGACACCGGTCAAATAGTATAAATATTCTACCAAGGATGCGACATCACTACAAGAAAAGATATAGATATAGCAGCTGGTGGTTCTATTATGAAGAAAACCGAAACTGATGCTTACAAAATTATTGATAACACTGCTTCCCACTCACATGAGTGGCACCAAGAAAAAGATATCATTAGATCATCTAAAGCAGCTAGAGCCGATTCTAGCCATGACTTAGATTCCATTTCCGCAAAGATAGATGCTTTCGAGAGACGAATGGAAAAGATGACTAAGGATATTCACTCAATACGAATTAGTTGTGAGCAGTGTGGAGGACCACATTTGACAAAAGATTGTCTAAGTATTGAATTAACAATGGAACAAAGAGAGAATATTTCATACATAAACCAAAGGCCTGGAAATAATTATCAGAATAATTATCAACCGCCAAGACCGATTTACAATCAAAACCAGAATTATAACCGAAATATTCCATACAACAACCAACAAGGTCCTAGCAATCAACAAGTATCCAATAATACTTACAATCAGCAAAGACCGAATTTTCAAAACAAACCACCACAACAAACCGATGATAAAAAGCCGAATTTAGAAGATATGATGACGAAGCTAGTTGAAACTCAAACGCAGTTTTTCACATCTCAAAAACAAACAAATGAACAAAATGCTCAAGCATTTAGAAATCAACAAGCTTCTATTCAAAATCTGGAACAAGAAGTAAGTAACCTTGCAAGGTTAATAGGTGAAAGAAAACCGGGAAGTTTACCTAGTGATACAAACGCTAACCCCCGGAATGAAACAGCTAAAGCTATTACCACAAGAAGTGGTACAACACTTAAATCACCTGAAATACCTGCAACTTCTGATGAAACTATTCCTACTCCACAAGAACCACAACCTGATCAAGATAAGGAAAAAGAACCGGTAGTTGAAAAGGTTAATGAAGATAACACAGTTAAGGATAAACCTTATGTTAAACCATACCAACCACCACTTCCTTATCCAAGTAAAATGAAGAAAGAAAAACTTGAAGCCGAGCAATCCAAATTCTTGGATATGTTTAAACAGATAAATGTAAATCTTCCTTTCATTGATGTAATTTCAGGAATGCCAAGATATGCTAAATTCTTGAAAGATCTAATCACGAATAGAAAGAAAATGGAAGAACTCTCGGCTGTTACTATGAATGCTAATTGTTCAGCAGTGCTGTTGAATAAGATACCAGAAAAACTATCTGATCCAGGAAGTTTCACAATTCCATGTTTTCTGGGTAGTCTTAGTTCAATAGAAGCATTGGCAGACTTAGGTGCTAGTATAAATTTAATGCCGTATTCACTATACGCTAAACTAGACCTTGGAGAATTAAAACCAACCAGAATAAGCATACAACTAGCCGATAGATCAATAAAATATCCTAGAGGGATAATGGAAAACATGCTAGTTAAAGTTGGTACTTTAGTATTTCCAGTAGATTTTGTTGTTCTGGACATGGAAGAAGATTCTCAAGTTCCTCTCATATTAGGAAGACCATTCTTAAACACGGCTAAAGCAATGATAGACGTGTTCGGTAAGAAACTGACCCTAAGTATAGAGGATGAGAGTGTTACCTTTTCAGTTGATAGAGCAATGCAACAACCACAATCTGCAGATGATACATGTTATTATATTCAAACTATAGATGCACATGCAGAATTATTAGAAGAATTTCCAGAATTACAAGGAACAGGAGAATGTTCTTTAGGAGAAGGTAATGAACCAATTGATGAAGCTGAAATGTTAGCTACACTTATAGCTAATGGATATGAACCAACAACAGAAGAAATTCAAATGCTAAAAGAAGAAGATAGATATCGATATAAATCATCGATAGAAGAACCTCCGAAATTAGAGTTAAAGCCACTTCCAAACCATTTGGAATACGCTTATTTACATGGTGAATCTGAATTACCTGTAATAATATCGTCTTCTCTTACTGAAAATGAGAAATCACAACTCATTTCTGTGTTGAAAGCTCATAAACCAGCCATTGCATGGAAGATTCATGATATTAAAGGAATAAGTCCTTCGTATTGCACACATAAAATCCTTATGGAAGAAGGTCATAAAACGTATGTGCAACGCCAACGAAGACTAAATCCTAATATGCAAGATGTAGTTAAGAAAGAGATTATTAAACTGCTAGATGCAGGTTTGATATATCCAATCTCTGATAGTCCATGGGTAAGCCCAGTTCAATGCGTACCTAAGAAGGGTGGCATGACTGTCATCACAAATGAGAAAAATGAGCTTATTCCTACTAGGACTGTAACAGGATGGCGTGTATGTATTGATTATAGAAAATTAAATGACGCCACCAGAAAAGATCACTTTCCCTTACCTTTCATTGATCAAATGTTGGAAAGATTAGCCGGAAATAGTTACTATTGTTTTCTAGATGGATTTTCCGGATATTTTCAAATTCCAATAGCACCCGAAGATCAAGAGAAAACCACATTCACGTGCCCTTATGGTACTTTTGCTTACAAACGCATGCCATTTGGACTTTGTAACGCCCCTGCAACCTTTCAAAGGTGTATGATGGCGATTTTTCACGACATGATAGAAGAATGCATGGAAGTATTCATGGATGACTTTTCAGTCTTCGGTGATACATTTAAATCATGTCTAGTTAATCTGGAACGAATGCTAATTAGATGCGAAAAATCAAATCTAGTACTTAATTGGGAGAAATGCCATTTCATGGTTAAAGAAGGCATCGTTCTTGGACATAAAATTTCAAAAGAAGGAATTGAAGTGGATAGAGCTAAAGTAGATGTAATTGCTAAACTTCCACATCCCACAAATGTTAGAGGAGTTAGGAGTTTTCTAGGGCATGCCGGTTTTTACCGACGTTTTATAAAAGATTTTTCTAAAATTGCCACTCCTATGAATAAACTCCTAGAAAAGGATGCTCCATTCATCTTTTCAGATGAGTGTGTCAAATCTTTTAATATTCTTAAAGAGAAACTCACTAATGCACCGATCATGATAACACCAAATTGGAATCTACCATTTGAACTAATGTGCGATGCAAGTGATTTTGCAATGGGAGCCGTTTTAGGACAAAGGATTGAAAAACGATTTCAACCTATATATTATGCTAGTAAGACATTACAAGGAGCACAAACGAACTATACAACTACTGAAAAAGAACTCCTTGCTATTGTCTTTGCTTTTGACAAATTTCGATCATATCTCGTTCTAGCAAAAACGGTGGTCTATACCGACCATTCTGCTCTTAGATACCTATTTTCAAAACAAGATGCTAAACCAAGATTAATCCGTTGGATCTTACTCTTACAAGAGTTTGATATTGAAATCCGAGATAAAAAAGGAGCAGAAAATCTCGCCGCTGATCATCTTTCTCGTCTTGAAAATCCCGAATTAGAAGTTCTGAATGAATCGGCCATACAAGACAACTTTCCTGATGAATATGTATTGAAGATAGATTATAAAGAAATTCCATGGTTTGCAGACTATGCAAACTACTTAGTTTGTGGATTCCTTGAAAAAGGATTATCGTACCAAAGACGAAAGAAATTCTTCAGTGATATAAAACACTATTTCTGGGAAGATCCACATCTGTTTAAAAGTTGTCCCGATGGAATAATACGCCGATGTGTATTTGGAGATGAAGCTAGTAAAATTTTAAACCATTGTCACACAGGACCAACAGGAGGGCATTATGGGCCTCAACTAACAGCAAGAAAAGTTTATGAAGCTGGATTCTATTGGCCTACAATTTACAAAGACGCACACCTTCTTTGCAAATCCTGTGATGCATGTCAAAGGGCCGGAAAAATAAGTCAACGTGATGAAATGCCACAAAATGTCATCCAAGTATGTGAAGTATTTGACATTTGGGGTATTGACTTTATGGGTCCATTTCCAAAATCTCATAATAATCTATATATACTCGTAGCCATTGATTATGTATCTAAATGGGCGGAAGCACAAGCTCTCCCAACTAACGATGCACGAGTTGTAGTCAACTTTTTAAAACGTCTTTTTGCAAGGTTTGGAACACCGAAAGCTTTAATAAGTGATCGGGGTACTCATTTCTGTAATAATCAACTTGAGAAAGTTCTTAAAAGATATGGAGTAACTCATAAAATCTCCACCGCATATCATCCACAAACAAGTGGACAAGTTGAAAATACAAACCGAGCTTTAAAACGTATTCTAGAGAAAACCGTAGGATCAAATCCGAAGGAATGGTCCATTAAATTGGAGGATGCACTCTGGGCTTTTAGAACAGCCTACAAAACTCCAATTGGAACCACACCTTTTAGACTTGTGTATGGAAAAGCATGTCATCTTCCAGTAGAAATTGAACACAAAGCATTTTGGGCTTTGAAGACATGTAACCTTGATTTACATGAAGCTGGAGGTCTACGATTAAGTCAACTAAACGAATTAGAAGAATTAAGACATGAAGCATACGAAAATTCGTTAATCTATAAAGAAAGAACGAAGAAATGGCATGATAAAAGAATCAGAAGTTCAAAAGAATTTAAAGAAGGAGACAGAGTTCTTCTTTTCAATTCACGATTCAAGCTATTTCCTGGAAAATTGAAATCAAGATGGTCTGGACCATTCATAGTCAAAAGAGTTTTCCCATACGGAACGATAGAATTGATAAATTCAAATGGGATTGAATTTAAAGTTAATGGTCACAGAGTTAAACATTACATACATGGTCCGATGGAAGTCGACAACGAAGTTAATCACAATTTCGACACCACAGCTAACTAAGTGTGGGGAGAATCAAGTCTTTAAAGGATAATATGTATTTCTGTTAGAGTTAGATTGTCTGTTTTCGTGTAGTTTTCAAAAATGGAACCCGAATGGTCTTTCCCTAGCAGACCCTAAAGAACTAGTCTTCTCCCCCCATTCTGAATTTTTATTTTTTTTAGGTTTTTACGAAATGAAGACTGCCTGTGAACTAAACCATGGTCTAATGCTACACGCTTTGATCACTAAACGTAATAATGACATACTCCCGAGTGAAATAGTATCAGTAATCAGAGAAAGAATGGACGGAGTTAGAAAAGGATCCAGATGCGAAGATAATAAGTTACAATTTGGTAAAGGAAAATCAAAATCCGCAGCGAAAAGAAGAGCACGACACCTAGAACGATGTCACAAATGCGGAAAATGGTCACATGGAGGTAAATGTTCAAATAATCAAACCTATTCAAATACCGAATTTGTTACTTTATGCAGAGACGGACCGTTCATATGTTTAGAAGAAAAGACAATGAATGCTCGAGGTTACGCCTATGCAGCCATGGAAAACCAATTAAACCGACTATCTTATGAATATAATAGATCATATAACTAAGAAATCTATTTCACAGGTATGTCTGTACAGTTTTTATTTTTATTTTTATTTTTAACCTTTTGATAATAAACGCTAATTTGTTCGCTAAAAAGTATTAAATTGGTATTAAATAAAATTAGGTTTGGCGACCGAAATTATTGATATCCTTCAAAAATTTATTACATCACTGCGAAATTTAACGTTTATTCTTAAGGTATAAATATCTTTAATCAATCAACCCAAAATATTTCAAAAATTCGTCATGAGTTAAATTAGGTCTTGGAACCGAAATTACTTTACCGAAAAGAGGGGCGCATATTTTTGATAATATTTGATTGATTAAAGTGGGATAAAAAGACAAAAAGATTTTTAATTTATTTTTACCATGTTTTTAAAATTAATATTTAAATCCTAAATTAATATTGTAAACTTTGTAAAAACAATATATTTAAAATTGTAAATATTTGAAAAATTAATATAAGTTTGGTGTGAATTTATAATATGAATTTTTAAATTAAGTTTGGTGTGAATTTTTAATTTTTAAAATATTAATTTTTAATTTTATGCATTTTAAATTTTGAGTTTGGTGTGAATTTTTAATATTAATTTTGAATTTTATATTTATGTTGTGTGAATTTAAAAACAAAAATTTACTTTATCTCATTAAGTTAAAAATATGATTTTTAAAATTCGTCGTAAGTTGAAGACTAGGTCTTTGAACCGAAATTGCTTTACCCGAGGGAGGGACGAGAACTTTTATTATCATTATTTTTAATCTTATTGATTTAAAGTATGCCAAAAACATTAAAAAACCCAAAAAAAAAAAAAAAAAAAAAAAACTTAGCTTTTAAAACAATCGCTACAAAAAGACAAATTTTAAAATTTTGTCGAGGGACGGACTAGGACATCGATCCGAAACGACCTCGTCCTAAATAACAAGGGAAACAAAATTTTAAAATTAATTTCTTAATTGTTTTATAAGTTAAAGATTAAAAAAAAAAAAAAAAAAAAAAAAAAAAAAAAGGGTAAACTCCGCGAGTCGCGGAGTTTGAAGTGCAAACCTCCGCGACTCGCGGAGGGACAAAATTACAGAAAAAAAATATAACAAGCTGCACGATCAGTCACTCCCCCACACACAAACACACTGCATAAACACTCGAAAACACCCCGAAAAAACCCGAAAATCACCCCCAAAAATCTCAATTTTTAACCGTTAATCACCAAATTTTTTGCTAAAATCATGTTGAGAAGGATGATATCTAAGAACTACTCAAGAAAAACGGTAAATTTCTACACCTAAACACCATTTAATTCGAATTTTAGTGTTCTTGAGCTAATTTTTACCCAATTTGATTTTGATGCTTTTTAGTGTAATTAGACTTAAATTGTTTATGTATAATGCTTGTATAACCTAGATTGATGCTGTTTAACATGATTAGAAGCCTTAAACTTCAAATTTTGAATAATCTAGGGTTTGTGTTCTTGAGCAATTTGGGGCTTTTTAATATAAACAGGTTATGGCCGATTTTTGTCATGAATTATTGCTAAATTGAGTAGTTTAACATGCCTAGGTAGTTAAATGATCCAAACTTTGAGCCTAAACATGATTTTGAGAATTAAAGTGGACTTTTTCAAGTCTAAAATTCATGAATTTGATTTTTGAAAGATAATGCCATTTGAGACTTGTTTATTTGCTAGTAATGATTATTTTGACATGTTATTTGAGTTGAATGCTTATGAACTTGGCGAAAATTTTCGTATATGCTTATTTGAAAAAGTGTAGATTTGATAAAAATGTGAAAATAAGCTTAAGTTTGATATAAATTGATAATGTCATTGTAATTATTTTGATTGATGATTTTGCTGACACTAATGCATATTTGGATGCACAAAATTTGTGTTTGATGTGTTTTGCAGAATGAAAGGGGTGAATCTTCATCCCAAGCCCGCCATGCTCCTGCTGAGAACTTGGAACAACAGGAGGTAGATAACTACTACAAGCAGGATGTACCTCATCCAGTCATGACCTTTTCAGATATGCACTTGGAACAGTTGCACCCGAACCTGCGATTTGACAGACTTTGGATAGATTATCCAAAATATCAACGGGGTTTGCATACTCTTCATTCCAAGGTTGTTGAGGTACCGAGGGTCATAGAATGGGGACCCTTGGAAGCTGTAGAATTGGCCGGGCCAATTAGGGAATTACTGGTACAGAGGTATGGTAATTCTTCTTTTAATGACTGGATATGTTTATTCACCATACGCAGACCTGTATATAAAGTATGGTGTGAAGAATTGTTATGTAGTATAGAGTTGAATGATCGGGTAGCTAGTTTAACCGATCGTTCTTTTATTAGATTTTTGTTAGGCGGTTCGATGCGCCACATGTCTTTACTGGACATGGCTCAGGCTTTACGTATATATACGCCTGAGGAATTAGCGTCTGCCGATTGTAGAGGATTGATACTAAACGGTAGGAAAATAGATGAAAATTTTGATACACACGGTGTGTGGAGTCAAATGACAAGCCATCACCGTTTTAAAGGGGGAAACTACTCTTATTTGGATATAGATAGAGCCGAATTAAGAGTAATACATAGGTTTTTAGCTAATTCGATTACACAAAGGGGTAAAAACAAAGAAAAGGTAAATGAACAAGATTTGTTTTACCATATGTGTATTCGAGACCCACACAGCGCTGTAAGTATACCATATTGTGTGGGTTATTATTTATCAGCTATGGTTCGGGGGATGCGTCCACATAGCATAATAGGAGGTGGTATTTTTATTACTTTGATTGGTGAATATCTCGGTGTGGATATAAGTCGGGGGGGGGATTATTAGTAGAAGAGCCGGAACCCCACGACACTATAGGTTTAAATGTATACCATGGTGCAAAAGTTTTGAAGCGGCGAAATAACGCCGCAGTACGATACAATGGTAGACATCCACAGGTAGAGAGAAACCAGGAACAAGGTAATGTAGGAGGGGGGAATGAGATGCAAGAAATGCATAGGTTTATAGCTTCTCAGGAATACGAAAATGCTAGACAGAGAGCATTTGAAGATTGGCAAGTTCATCAGAACCAGATCATAGCGCATTGCCAACATATAGGTAGAAACTATATTCCTACACCGAAACCCGTCTTCCCTCCTTGGTCGATAGAGATGCAGCCACCATATCCTACGTATGACCCTGCCGAAGCATTCTATAGCACTTATGGTTATGCGTGGAACCCCTATTGGTACCAATATCATCCTTAGTTTACTTATTTTTTATTTTATTTTGTAATTTGTAATTATTGATATGTTTAATACTTTTGTTAATATTGTAATCATTTTTATAATTATCTAACTTTTATTCTTAGATTTTAATAATTTTTGAATGTGGGGTAATAAACCAAACTTCAAAAATATGTATATATGTTTGCAGTTTATCTTATTTACACAACAGGGTAAAACAACGCATTTTCAAAGACTGGCATTAAGTTCAGCAAAAGCAACTAATTTTGACGACAAGATGCAAAATATATGTGAAATAACAACAAGACGGAATGAACAAATGATGTGCACCATTTATCATTCAGCAAACAAACGCCAATATATTTGGAAACTTTGGTAAAAATTTAATCATTTTCACACAAATCACCCTCAATAATTTAAATTGCTACTGATTTCTTGCAAATGAGGGCATTGCAAGATCTTAAGTGTGGGAAGGGGTTAAATTCTTTCGGATTTTAAAAATTTTTACTTTATACACTTGGTTACCATTAAAAATACTAGTAAAGCAGTAGTTGTATTAGAATCTAGTGCTCTCTGATAAAAAAGAACAGCCCTAGTCTTATATACTGACTACCCAATTCTAGTAAAATTTTTCAATTAAATGAATTCAAATCATGTTTATACATATTTATGAACGATAAAACTAGGTTTTAACACCGAAATTATTGTTACCTCGGAAAGGACATAAATTGAGAAACAAACTAAAATGTTAAAATTCATTTAAAATGGAATAGAGGACGATAAAAAGAAAAATAAAAAGCCAAGTGTGGGAAAATTTACCAAGTTATTTTAAACATATGTCACATATATTTGTAACAAATAACTGAAAATACTTTTGCTTTGAACTAAACTAAACTGTTTTACCCGATGAAAGAAAAGAAGAGATGGATCTACACGATGAATCAATTCCATCATTAAAAGGAAGTAAAGTCTTCCGAAAAAGACACGCGCTTCTTGATTTAGGTCATGAAGTTGTCGTCCAGACCAGCTGTAGGTTGACGAAAAATCTAGAAAAGTCATCACTAAAATCAGCAGGAAATCCACGGACCTCAGCATTAAACAGGGTCGCCAAGTGGTCAGATTTATCCTAACCATGAGAAGGATTTATCTCGTACAATGGGGAGGCACCGTGCAAATTAGCTGGATAAGACTAATGAATCAGATCTCCAGAAAGGATAATCTCCTTAAAGATTAAAAATCAGCTTTTAAGACTGATATTACTCAATCCTAGAGATTGACCTTAAAGATTGAGAATTCAAACTCATGGAATTCAATGATATCTAAACTCGAGCTTAAACGAGAAAATATTTTGATCAAAATTATAAACCGATTTGTTTTCTGAAAACCCTATTTTCAATGCGTTCATTACCATTGAACGTAAAATCCTAGGAATTCACCTGGAATTCATTAGGTCACCTGAACTAAATCAGGTGTCAACCGTAAGAACGGTGGTTGCATAACATGGTCAAAGACAGGACTTTGTGCCAAACCGACAAATTATAAGGGTGAGCTTTACTATTGCTCCTACCAAGGATAGTAATTGCGTCCGACACGTTATAGACCATAATTAAAAGCATGTCACGGGACATTGCCTTAACAGTTGCTTGTTCAACGCTTTCCTTTACAACCGGACGGTAGTTTGCCGAAAGGTAATATACGGAACAAGTAAACTGGACGTGTTGCTTTCCTAATACAAGGTTAGCAAGTGGGTGACACAAAACCGCAAGTTTTGAGCTAAAATTTTCAAATCTGAAACCCACCAAACCCACAAAAATATTTTGCAAACACCGGTAAAGGGTTATTCCGGAAAACTTATCTAGGGTAAAAACTAGATTTAATTTTCAAAAGATCAAATGTTTTCATAAAGATCCAATTTCCTTAATGGATCTAAAATTTTATAGTCATGTGGGACTGTAAACCATATCGTTACTACCATTGTTTATACCGCCGTATAGAAATCACTGATGTACAAAGTGTGAAGAATAAAGAAGTGATTCTAGTAGTTCAAGACGATATTGCTTGAGGACAAGCAACGCTCAAGTGTGGGAATATTTGATAATGCTAAAAACGAACATATATTTCATAGCATTATTCCTCAAGAAAGACAAGCTTTTAGTTGCAATTGTTCTATTTACAAGTGATATTCGTTTAAATAATAAAAGGTGAAGACAAAAGACAGATTCGACGAATTGAAGACGCAAACGACCAAAAAGCTCAAAAGAACAAAAGACAATCAAAAAGGTTCCAATTATTGATAAGAAACGTCTCGAAATTACAAGAGTACAAGATTCAAAACGCAAAGTACAAGATATTAAATTGTACGCGAGGACGTTCGAAAATCCGGAACCGGGACTAGAGTCAACTCTTAACGCTCGACGCAACGGACTAAAAATTACAAGTTAACTATGTATATAAATATAATATAATATATAATTAATTATATTAATTATATATATATTATATATATATATTAAAAACCGTCGGCAGCAGGAAACTCCAAGGGTGTGAGCTGTAAATATCTCTCCGCGACTCGCGGAGTTTGAAGGGCATTTTGCCGCGAGTCGCGGAGCCCCAAATTTCAAGTCTGGCTATAAAGCCAACCGAATTCTGATCAAATTTCATCATCTTTTTCTCTTCCTCTTCATACGTAAATATATTTATATTTATAATTTATATTTTAATTTTAATTATAATTCTAATAATAAGGGTATGTTAGCGAATGTTGTAAGGGTGTAAGTCGAAATTCTGTCCGTGTAACGCTACGCTATTTTTAATCATTGTAAGTTATGTTCAACCTTTTTATATTAATGTCTCGTAGCTAAGTTATTATTATGCTTATTTAAAACGAAGTAATCATGATGTTGGGCTAATTACTAAAATTGGGTAATTGGGCTTTGTACCATAATTGGGGTTTGGATAAAAGAACGACACTTGTGGAAACTAGGCTATGGGCTATTAATGGGCTTTATATTTGTTTAACTAAATGAAAGTTTGTTAATGTTAATATAAAGATTTACAATTGGGCGTCCCTATAAATTACCATATACACTCGATCGGACACGATGGGCGGGGTATTTATATGTACGAATAATCGTTCATTTAACCGGACACGGGAATGGATTAATAGCCACTAGAATAATTAAAACAGGGGTGAAATTACATTCAAGGGTAATTGGTGTAATTGTTAACAAAGTAGTAAAACCTTGGTTTACACGCAGTCGATAACCTGGTGTATTCATTAAACAAAGTATTAAAACCTTGTTACAATCCGAATCCCCAATTAGTTGGAATATTTATCTTCGGGTATAATAATAATTTGACAAGGACACTTGCAATTTATATTTATGACTGATGGACTGTTATGGACAAAAACCAGACGGACATATTGAATAATCCAGGACAAAGGACAATTAATCCAAGGGCATAAAACTAAAATCAACACGTCAAACATCATGATTACGGAAGTTTAAATAAGCATAATTCTTTTATTTCATATTTAATTTCCTTTATTTTATATTTAATTGCACTTCTAATTATCGCACTTTTATTTATTGTTATTTTATTTAATCGCACTTTTAATTATCGTACTTTTAATTATCGCAATTTTATTTTATCGCATTTTTATTATTCGTAATTTCATTATCGTTATTTACTTTACGCTTTAATTTAAAGTCTTGTATTTATTTTATATTTTACATTAGGTTTTAACTGCGACTAAAGTTTTAAAATCGACAAACCGGTCATTAAACGGTAAAAACCCCCCTTTATAATAATAATATTACCTATATATATATTTGTATTTTTATAAAAGTAAACTAATATAGCGTTGAGCTTTGTTTAAAGATTTCCCTGTGGAACGAACCGGACTTACTAAAAACTACACTACTGTACGATTAGGTACACTGCCTATAAGTGTTGTAGCAAGGTTTAAGTATATCCATTCTATAAATAAATAAATATCTTGTGTAAAATTGTATCGTATTTAATAGTATTTTCTAGTAAAATAATAACTATTTTATATACACCTCGTTACACATCATATGTATTTTTTGGTTAACAAAAACACTCTCTCTCTCTAGATTCTAAATGCCACCAAACTCTCATTGTACATTTTTCTATAAATAAAAAACCAATTACTCATACCTTTTGTTCAACCTTTGTTTTCTCCGTTTTACAGTATCTCTATCTCTATATACCTTCTATAGTCAAGAACCACTAAAGGTAGTTATAAGCCTACTGAATTATAACACGTTATCAGCACGATTATCTCAACATTTATACTAAATATGGTTGGCTCTGCCACCTAACTAATATATGGTCGGTTATACCACCTAAATGATATATGGTCGACACTGTCGCCTAATTTACATTTATGTTATCTAACATTTATTTATGTATACTAACATTTACATTTATGTTATCTAACATTTATTTGTGTATACTAACATTTACAGTTATGTTCACTAACATTTATATTTATGTTATTTAAGTTATATATGGTCGGTTATACCACCTGAATTATATTTTCTGTAATCTAACTCTTATTAACTTCACTAACATTTATATTTATGTTATTTAAGTTATATATGGTCGGTTATACCACCTGAATTATATTTTCTGTAATCTAACTCTTATTAACTTCACTAACATTTATATTTATGTTAATAAGACCTCATGATTGTACGCAACACGTCATTTGACAACACGGTACTTTATGTACGCAACACGTCATTTGACAACACGGTACCATGGGTCGAGATTAATTCCGATCAATACGAATACGATGGGGTCTTTATATGTTATCCAACATTTATGATTACTTATGCAATTAATCATTATTTATTTCATGCATACTAATGTTTATTCTTAAATTTATAATCTTAAAAGTTAAAATAAAAAAAGTAGTTTGTATTTTTATTAAAAGTAAATCTTAAAAGTTAAAATAAAAAAGTAGTTTGTATTTTTATTAAAAGTAAATCTTAAAAGTTAAAATAGAAAAAGTAGTTTGTATTTTTTATTAAAAGTAAATCTTAAAAGTTAAAATAAAAAAAGTAGTTTGTATTTTTATTAAAAGTAAATCTTAAAAGTTAAAATAGAAAAAATAGTTTGTATTTTTATTAAAAGTAAATTTTAAAAGTTAAAATAAAAAAAGTAGTTTGTATTTTTATTAAAAGTAAATCTTAAAAGTTAAAATAAGAAAAGTAGTTTGTATTTTTATTAAAAGTAAATCTTAAAGGTTAAAATAAGAAAAATATATTATAATAATATATATTATAACTTAATATATATTATAATAATATCATTAATAATATAATATAATATGAACCTATATTCCCTTATGATTTTATTATTTGTAATCATACCATTATTCCTTTGTTTACTACTTATGAATCTAAACTAATTCTAATTGCATGTTGTTATTTATCTACGAAAAAAAATATTATGATTATGATTATGATTATGATTTATGTTGTTCATCTTTCTGAAAATAGAAAATGTCAAACTTATCAAAGCTTGAGTTTGATGCCTTAGACGTATCGGGAACAAACTACACATCATGGGTTATGGACGTAGAAATAAATCTTGGATCATTGGGTATTCTAGAAACTTTAAAAGAAAATAATACTTGTTCCGATCAAGATAAATTAAAATCAATTGCTTTTATTCGCAAACATATTGATACCACCTTAAAACATATGTTTCTCACTATCAAAGATCCACATGTTTTATGGGAAAGTATCAAGAGTAGATTCGATAATCAAAAGGAAATATTACTTCCAGCTGCGAGGGAAGAATGGAGAAATCTAAGGTTCCAAGATTTCAAAAAGGTAAGTGAATACAGCTCGGCCATGTTCAAGATCCGTTCAAAGCTTCAATTCTGTGGTCAAGAAATAAGTGATGCTGATATGATGGAGAAAACTTTCTCCACAATGCATTCTGCAAATATAACTGTGCAAGAAAATTTAAGATTGCAGAATTATAAAACTTTTTCCAAACTTCAAACTTATCTCTTAGTTGCAGAAGTTAATAAAGAATTACTGATGAAAAATCAAGAATCTCGTCCTACCGGTGCGCTAGCATTTCCTGAAGCTAATGCTATTAACAATAATAATAATAATAATAATAAAAGAAGAAATGCACATGGACGAGGGCGTGGAAGAGGTCGTAGCCATATTGGCCAAAACCATCATCATGGAAATTACCATAACAATAATAAAAATCATAACTATGTTCGAAATCACCCTTATGGTAATGGTCGTGGTGGTGGTCGTGGTCGTGGTGGTCATGGTGGTCGTGGTCGTGGACAAAGAAATAATAATCCACAAAATTATAAAATCCAAACACCATACAATCCCACAAATCACAATGTTGAAGAAGGCTCTTCAAAGAATGTTGAAGATTCTTGTTACCGATGTGGTAAAATTGGCCACTGGTCTAAAAACTGCCGAACAAATCAGCATTCTGTTAATCGGTATCAAGAATCCCTAAAGGGAAAAGGAAAAGAAGCAAATCTTGTGGATGACCTTGATACAAAAATCACTGAGCCAACTTGTGACTACTTTAATGAATAAATTTCTAATATCTATATATATATATAGATATCCTATTATATGTTCTCGTTAAATAAATGGTTGTAGATTTTCAATCTACACCATATCTAGTTTACTACATATTTCCTTATTATGTGCTATCGTTTGCAACATGTTTTGAATGTAATATATTGATGAATTATATACTCATTATTTGTTTCTCATATTATTTTTTTTGAAGTTCATGATGTATACTGCTGGAGTAAAAAATCAGTCAAATGGTGGAGATATTTGTATTGCAGACAGTGGTGCCACTCACACCATACTCAAATCTAAAAAAATATTTCACAGACTTGAAAGCAACGGAAGGAACTATACATACTATATCAGGTCCTGTGGACTTAATAAAAGGAATGGGAAAGGCAAAATTCATGTTACCAAATGGTACGAATTTTCTGATAAATAATGCCTTATTTTCTCCCATGTCAAAGAGAAATTTGTTAAGTTTCTCTGACATATACCAAAATGGATATGATTATCAGTCAGTGACAATAGAAAATGAAAAATATTTAAGTATCACTGATAAGAATCGTGTAATTGAAAAACTACCAAGACTTCATTCTGGTTTACATTATACACATATAAATGTACCTGAAGTAAATGTGGTAGTTAAAGAAAAATTATGTGATCCTGTAATGATCAGTTTGTGGCATGAGAGATTAGGTCACCCAGGATCAACAATGATGAAAAGAATAATACAAAATACACATGGACATCCATTGGCGGATCAAAGGATCCCTCATGATGCACTTATCTCATGTACATCATGCTCACTTGGAAAGTTGATAATAAGACCATCACCTCTTAAGGTTGAAAAAGAATCACCAATGTTTCTTGAAAGAATTCAAGGTGATATATGTGGACCAATTCATCCACCATGTGGACCATTTAGATATTTTATGGTTCTAATAGACGCATCTAGTAGATGGTCTCATGTTTGTCTATTATCAAGTCGAAATATGGCATTTGCAAAATTTCTTGCTCAAATTATTAAATTGAGAGCACATTTCCCTGATTATACTATTAAAAGGGTGAGACTAGATAATGCCGGTGAGTTTACGTCTCAAGCATTTAATAACTTTTGCATGTCTATTGGGATTATTGTTGAACATCCCGTTGCCCATGTGCATACACAAAATGGTTTAGCTGAATCATTAATTAAACGATTGCAGCTAATAGCTAGACCATTGATAATGCGAACAAAACTCCCAGTATCTGTATGGGGCCATGCAATTTTGCATGCTGCATCATTGATTCGCATTAGACCAAGCGCAAGTCATACATATTCTCCTTTGCAACTTGCTTTTGGTCATCAGCCAAATATTTCCCACCTTAGAACATTTGGTTGTGCGGTTTATGTCCCTATCGCACCACCACAACGCACTAAAATGGGTCCTCAAAGAAGGATGGGAATATATGTTGGATATGAAACATCTTCAATAATAAGATATATTGAACCCATGACGGGTGATGTTTTTACAGCACGTTTTGCTGATTGTCACTTTAATGAAACATTATTCCCTAGATTAGGGGGAGAAATAAAAAATAAAGAAAATGATGTTTCATGGTGTGAACCTCAATTAATGTATCTTGATCCTCGCACAAAAGAATGCGAGATCGAAGTTCAAAAAATAATGCATATGCAAGAACTTGCAAATAAATTGCCTGATGCATTTACAGATACAAAAAGAGTGACTAAATCATATATACCAGCAGCAAATGCTCCAGCTCGAATTGAAATTCCAAAAACTGGCAATAATGTTATTCTTGAGTCTTTGCCACGCCAGAAACGTGGGAGACCAATTGGTTCCAAAGATAAAAATCCCCGGAAAAGAAAATCAGCTGATAATGAGGTAAAAGAAAGTGTTCAAGAAGAACTACAAATCAATACTCCTTCTGCAGAGGAGATTGATGATGTCAATACGGAATTTTCAATCAATTACGCACATTCAAAAATATTATGGAACCGAAATGAAATGAAAAATCTTGATGAGATATTTTCATATAATGTTGCATATGACATCATGAATGATGATGATGATCCAGAACCAAAATCTGTCATGGAATGTCAAAATAGACATGATTGGGATCATTGGAAAGGAGCAATACGAGCTGAATTTGAATCACTCAATAAAAGAAAAGTTTTCGGATCTATCATTCTCACACCTAAAGATGTGAAACCTGTGGGATATAGATGGGTTTTTGTGCGAAAAAGAAATGAGAAAAATGAAGTTACAAGGTATAAAGCTAGACTTGTAGCTCAAGGTTTTTCTCAAAGACCGGGAATTGATTATGAAGAAACTTATTCTCCTGTTATGGATGCAATTACTTTTAGATACTTAATCAGCCTGGCAGTTTCTGAAAATTTAGAAATGCATCTCATGGATGTTGTGACTGCTTATCTTTATGGATCACTTGATAGTGATATATATATGAAGATACCTGAAGGATTTAAGGTATCAGAAGCAACCAATGCAAAACCCAAAGAAATGTACTCAATCAAGTTACAAAGGTCTTTATATGGGTTGAAACAATCGGGTCGCATGTGGTATAAACGATTAAGTGATTACTTGATAAGCAAATGGTATACCAATAATCTTATTTGCCCATGTGTTTTCATTAAGAAAACAACATCCGGATATGTGATCATAGCTGTTTATGTTGATGATCTTAATATCATAGGTACAAATAAAGAGATCCATGAAGCCATTCAACTTCTAAAGAAAAAATTTGAAATGAAAGATCTCGGAAAAACCAAGTATTGCCTTGGTTTACAAATTGAACATATGCCTAATGGTTTACTTGTACATCAAACAACATATATTAAAAAGATTTTAAAACGTTTTAATATGGACAAGGCAAAACCATTAAGTACTCCTATGGTTGTTAGATCACTTAATGTTGACACTGATCCATTTCGTCCCTGTGAAGATCATGAAGATATCCTGGGACCAGAAGTATCATATCTTAGTGCAATTGGAGCTCTTATGTATCTTACAAATTGTACAAGACCTGACATTTCTTTTGCAGTTAATTTGTTGGCAAGGTTTAGCTCAGCTCCTACCAAAAGACACTGGAATGGGATCAAACACATATTTCGATACCTTCGAGGAACTACTGATTTAGGATTATTTTATTCTAACGAATCAAAACAAGATTTGGTTGGTTATGCAGATGCAGGTTATTTATCTGATCCACATAAAGCTAAATCTCAAAATGGATATGTATTCCTAAATGGAGGTACCGCAATATCATGGCGTTCTCAAAAACAAACACTTGTTGCAACATCATCAAATCATGCCGAAGTAATTGCATTACATGAAGCCAGTCGGGAATGTTTTTGGTTGAGATCAATGACACAACTCATTACTGATTCTTGTGGACTAGAACGCAATAAAAGTTCAACAACTATCTATGAAGATAATGTAGCTTGCATAACACAGATGAAAGAAGGGTATATCAAAAGTGACCGAACAAAACACATACCCCCTAGATTCTTCTCATACACTCAAAATCTCATTAAGGACAACCAGATTGAAATGAGATATGTTCAGTCCAGCAAAAACTCTGCTGACCTTTTCACCAAAGCACTTCCAACTGCTATTTTCAGAACACACGTTCATAATATTGGCATGAGGCATGTTCAGAAGATGTAACAACTCAGGCGTTGCCTACTTGAGGGGGAGTCAACTCTATGCTGCACTCTTTTTCCCTTAGCTAAAGTTTTATCCCAAAGGGTTTTCTTTAGCAAGGTTTTTAACGAGGCAGTACTAGTTATTCACTAATAAAATTATCATCCAAAGGGGAGTGTTATAAAAGTAATAATTGGATGATAATTTTATTATTATTATAGATATTGCATAGTATATTTTTTTGAGTATAAATAGGTGTGTTGAGTTAGAGTTTATTATATGTATTTTTTGGTTAACAAAAACACTCTCTCTCTAGATTCCAAATGCCACCAAACTCTCATTGTACATTTTTCTATAAATAAAAAACCAATTACTCATACCTTTTGTTCAACCTTTGTTTTCTCCGTTTTACAGTATCTCTATCTCTATATACCTTCTACAGTCAAGAACCACTAAAGGTAGTTATAAGCCTACTGAATTATAACATAAATATAATTATAATTGTTATAATTATTACAAACATAGATTTTATAAATAGTTGTTATCCTCCATTTAGTGCGGTTACATTCTTTGTATATTTAATATCAACCAAAAGGAAATGTCGTTTGCTGCCCTCATATTTTAATTTAGGAAAATGCTAAACGTAGCCCTTAACCAAAAGGAAATGTCGTTTGCTGCCCTCATATTTTAATTTAGGAAAAATGCTAAACGTAGCCCTTATTCTCTGTATATTTAATATCAACCAAAAGGAAATGTCGTTTGCTGCCCTCATATTTTAATTTAGGAAAATGCTAAACGTAGCCCTTAACCAAAAGGAAATGTCGTTTGCTGCCCTCATATTTTAATTTAGGAAAATGCTAAACGTAGCCCTAAGGGCTACGTTTAAGCATACCATATATAATTTTATTCCATTTATATAACCTAACCCTACCATGTATAACATTAATTTCAAAGTTATATAAGGAAAGCCGATATTAAAAAAGGAATGTTTATACTGTGCAATTAATTAATCAGAGTTTTTAAAGTTAAATTTAGTATGCTTAAACGTAGCCCTAAGGGCTACGTTTAACATTGTCCATTTAAAATTAAAAGAAGAATCATTTTATGTTTTTCGCATTATATTGTATCATGAGCATGAACAAAAGTATATACGTATGTACATTGTTGGTTGTTGCTTTGATACTTTAATTTCTTTAACGGTACTTGTTTTTGCGCTCTTATAGATCACTTGCTTTTGCTTCATATATATACTGAGTATTTAATGAAAAAGATTCGTGGGTAAACCCGTGACCCATGAATAACCGCGGGTACGGGCAAGGATTTAAAATTAAACCCGTCATACAAGATTCGCGGATTAAAGAATTCACAAAAAAACCGCGGGTATGGATGATGGATCTAATGGATCCGCGCCCGCGACCCGCGGGTGCCATCCCTATCTCCATTGGAAAAGGATAAATGTTGAAGCATCTGATTCTAATGTTGTCTCATGAGGCTTAGTTTAATGTTTGATATCTTAAGACGTTCCTTAAAGGTTATGATTTATTCGACCTGGCGAGACATTCTTAGAAAAAGCAAGTTGGTTTAAGGCCAAAGGATTCTAAGAACAGAGAAGATCATCTGAAGTTCACATTAACTTGTATTCACTAGTCGACCAACTATCCTTTTTCGCAGTGACAGGTCGTTGTTATAAAAGATAGTTGTGAATACAAACAAGTTTCTATATAAAACTAAGATCATGTGAGCTACTAACGTGATTAATGATCTAAGATATTGTAAACTCTCTTATCATATATATTCCTAACAGATGTATATCATTGGTGCTTTCAAAGTATGCCGGTCGCACGACCTAGTTTTCACTATGAATGATTTGCTTACTAGACGATAGTTTTCTCGAGATATATTGAATATAGTAAATTCGTTTGTGTGCGAGTAGGAGATGTTGAAAATGTATAAGTTACACCTAGAAACTATTTGGTGTTATCAAACCACATTAACTTAGAAGTTAATTAGTGGTTTCAACCTACAAATAATTGTCATTAACAAGTGGTTAATGGAGAACTTTAAAATGATTAAAGGTTCTAATTATTTTATAAATTAGCCATTAAGGTTATAATTGATGGAGACTTGGAGGTTTGATCTGTATGAGACTATAAATAGTGTCTCCATGTATTTGTTGAAGACACCAACTTAAAGTAGTACACACGCAAACAAGTTGAGAAAACCGAGTTCCATTCGTACCTAGTAAATCTTTGAACGTAACTTAAGTTGTGAACCATGAAAGTTCTGTGTTTGTGATCGTTTTTCCTACTGGTGATTTAAGCATCGATTCTATTCACTTCCGCTATTAATTTTCGGGTATGTCTCGAATCTATACTTTACACTTCAATTCAATTAAATTGTTGATGTAAAAAAACCACAAAAATGTATATAATTTGACTATTTGACATGTCAATGTCTACTTTTTATTGTACGTAATCCCGGAATTATCATGGATATAAATCAAATCTATGTCTTTCAAAGGCAAAATATATATTTATATAAAATAAACTTTACAAGAATTGGGTTTATAACAGTGGCGGATCCAGGATTTTTTCCCACCGGGAGCGAAATTTTTTTTAAAACCATAGCAATTTTTTTGAGTAAAATATGGAGGTTTTGGGACAAAAAATTGAAGTTTTTAGGCAAAATTTGAAGATTTTTGGGTAAAATTTGAAGATTTTGGGGACAAAATTTGAAAGTTTTGGAGCAAAATATATAGGTTTTGGGGGAAGAAAAAAAAAACTACCGAGGACAAAGTCGAAAAATTCAAAATATTTACACTAAAATTTCGAAATCCACCGAGGGCGGGCGCCCCCCTCTTACACTCTAAATCCGCCTCTGCTAGAAGATAAGTCATATAGTATAGCCTAACAACATTCTTAGTCAAGTTTACAAATATTAACCCCTTTATCCCAACCTATATAGATAAAACTTGCTGCAAAAATCAAATATTGTTTCATTCATAATTTATGTTACACTTATAAAAATATTTAATAATAATAATAAAATAATTAAAAAAGTACTACGTATATGAGAGCCAGAAACGTAGGTGAAGGTTTTTACTCTTATATAAAGTGACATATAGATAGTACGGCAAGTAACGTGCAAGATGACATGGATGATACATAGGAATAATGTAGTTGAAACTTTCAGTTGTAGCAGGTGTACTGTAGCAGTTTCAATTCAATTCAATTCGTTTCAATTCAATTCGTTTCAATTCGAATTTAATTCGTTTTTTCTTTCATCTACGCGTCATCGATTTCAAATAATTCGGCATATCTTTATCTATTTTTACTACAACAAAATACACATTAAACTATGTTTACAAAATACCAGCAGGCTGCTCATTTTCATGGCTATTGAATCCTCTTAAAATTTATGGTAAAATTCTAACATAATCACATCCTAAACAAATCTGAACTTGTATCTATGGAATACAAGCCAAAAGTAAAATAAAAAAAAATAAATAAAAAAAATTTGGCACATAACCTGCAAAACCTTTTAAATTACTAATATTATCACATGCGAGTATGCGACTATAATAAATCACATACTCCGTATAAATGTTAATGAATATTTAGATTGAACATAAATTACCTCGAGAATATCTCTAATTAATCTTTATAATCAAATATTTCATATATAATTTTTCCTCACATGCGTTTGTGTACATATAAACATTTTATATAATTTACATTTTAACATGTAATTTGCAGCTTTTAACTTTTGATTTCAATAATATGGACATTAAATAACATTAATAATATTTAATTTGCTACATTTAAATGGATAAAAACCATACAATTATAAAGTTCTTACAAAAATTACATTTTTGTTGATCTCATTCAACACAATTTAGTATATATACATACATGCATATGTACAAACATACATACACATACATACATAGATGAAAATTAAAGGACATCTATGCATGCCACCCACAAAAAGCTAGACACAAATTTCTAGAATTAAGAATTCAACAAGATAAAATAAATATAAATCAATTAAGTTGATCGAACATAATGCAATATTTTAGTTTCTGTACCCAAAACCTAATTGACCAATAACTTTGACACTTCGTATTACTAGCTTTCCCTTCTCTTTTTTGTATCTGAATCCACTTGAGTAACCACTTAAAAAATAGATAGATATATAATTCACCAAATGATTAAAAAAATAAAGCCAGTACTGTGATCCTAACAAGCAAGTTAGTTACTTTTTATTTTTCAAGAGATTCAAATAAAGTAAATACCACCCACAATTTTTGATACCAGAAAAATCAAGATTTGATCAAATGAAACAAAGGACACAAAATCCCTTACCTTTAGTAGAATAACTATATATAACTAGTATTATATATAATTTATAACTATATAATAAAAATAAATTATATTATATTATATATATTTCTTTAATTACCATGAGCCTCCACCCATCATTCCACTCCAAAAGCCATTAGAATCGCCATTTTGATCTCTATTCTGCCCAACATTAGAATCATCATCATCATCATGAGTTGCTAATGTGTTTGTTTTCAATTCTTCAAATGGAAACAAAAGCCTCCCACTTTCATTAAGACTATTACCATATGCACCACCACCACCATTTCCCATTCCATCTACAGGAAAACTAAGTGATGGAATCTTGAATTCAGGCATAGGATTCACTGAAGATGAATAAACTGAATTCGATTCCGGAATCGGAATCGGAATCGGCATAAAGGAATTCATTGTATCTCTAGTTGTAACTCCGGTTAAAAGCTCCAAAGCTGAAAGTTGAGCTGAAGAAATATTAATAGTCCTACTAGTAATTGAAGCCGGATCAAATTTTGGTACTTGGATAAATTGAGAAACATTCTTGAAACTGTGAGTAGAAAACCCTAAATTTAGATCTTGCCCATAATGATCATGTTGGATCCTAGGGTTTTGAGATAGTAGTGATGTAGATGTAGAAGGACCAACTAAATCTGGAAGCTTTTTCGATACGGAAGAATTATAATATGATGATGATGATGATGATGATGATGATGATGATCTCTTGTTCTTTCTTGATCCACCACCAACAGGAATGTTTCTTAGTATCCCACCTTCAGTCCAATACCTTCTACAAGTCTTGCAAAAGTATCTTGGTTGTGAAAGACTGTAATTGTTGTAGTAACAGAATTTAGTGTTCGTTGAATCACAACGGGGACAGTTTACAGCTGCTGATTTTTGTGGTCTAACTCTTTTTTCAAAAGATGAAGAACTTGAAGATGGCTTTGAAAGATTGTTGTTATGATTATTATTTGTGTTTGTAGAGTTGGGTACTAGTATTTCTTCCATGGGCTTCACCACTATGTCCTATTTAAACACATAAAAAGCATAAAGTTGTAAAAAGAAAAGATAAATTAGACATAAAGATGCATAAAAAGCTTCAAAGATTCATTAGCAAACAAATGAACCAAACAAAGTAACTGCTTTTTGCTTTTCACAATCTATAAAAACCAATCTTCAAGAAAAAGGAACACATCAAATTTAACCAATTTTTTGTATCATATGTGTACTTATAAATTAACAAAAGTATAGTGCAAGATACATCCTAAACAAGAGAGAGAAAAAGAGAAAAGACACTTGAAGATCAGTGGATGCTTACATATGTACACTAATGTCTAATTGTGTATGATCATAATAATAATCATAATCTTTTTGGAAAAGTATATGAAAAACTTAAGCTATCTAGGTGTGATTCATATGATCATGAACTCTATTAAATGATATAATTAATTAAACTTTTTTTTCTTCTGAATTTTGGTGGAGGAGATGAATAAGTTTGGTGAAAGATCAAGTTATATACCTGTGGCCGGTGAGGTCTGTCCATGGTTGAAAGAATTAAGTAGATAGATTGAGAGAGAGAAATTAAAGAGAATGTGATGGTCTCCTTTTAACTTTCCACTGTTCCTGAAAAAAGCACATAAAGGAATGTTCTACATGGTTTGTATGGACTATGTGCTGTGTATGTATATATGCATTTTTAATTATAGTATACTACCTCCGTCCCAATTAGATAGTCATGTTTTTCCATTTTGGGATTTTTCAAATTAATAGTCCACTTCCATAAATAGAAAGGAAAAAGGATATTTGATTGGTGGATCTGGAGAGAGAAAATATTTCATTGGTGGATAAATGAAGTTAGTGGGATTTCCTTAAACTGTGTGCCATTTTGTCTGTGGACTATTAAATTGGAACGGAGGGAGTATATATATATATATATATATATATATATATATATATATATATATATATATATATATATATATATATATATATATATATATATATATTTTATACTTCATTATTTCTTTTTCTAAAATAGCAATTACCTATTAAAAATAGGAAACTTTCATCAAAATCAAATAATGAAGGAACCTATATAAATCGATACAACCAAACTAAGCATAACGACTCGCTAAAACTAAACATGCTAGGAATAACAAAAATTAGACTAAGCTAACTCTAACCGAGCCATAACAAAATTAAAACGCTTAACCTAAAAACAACCAAAACGCACAAGCCACACACAAACAATATACAATACAACAAGATAAAACCGACACTAACAAAACAACCTACAACAACACCTAAAGCAAACCAAAGAAACTAAGCGGCATTAAATTGTAACGACCCAACCCATTATTCAACTGAAAACAGGACCCCAAATTTTTTTTTTGTAGGGAAGTGTATCTGGACGGCGTCCAGTTGTGAAGGGCTGGACGGCGTCCAATAGATCTGGACGGGGTCCAAATGAACTACCAGGGACTGTCCCAGGAGTCCAACTTAAGCGGACGAAAACCCGCTTCCCGACACTTTTTCACGAAACCAATTATCATAACACTTTATAATAAGTAAAACTAAGAGATTTCCACAATGAAAACGAGTTTTACAACACTGGGCCCACAACGACCCGTTTACGGATTTCGTTCAAAATACAAGTTTCGACCATAAGAGTTTAAATTCCAAATGACACCTAGAGCATGGTGTTTGGGGTTAAACTACCCACATCTTGGTCGAACTTCAAACGCAAACCCCCAAAGCGTCCCCTATCCAAAACAAAAACGGGAGGCCACTAATCCAAATGAGTACCCTTTTCTTTGTCCACGCCGGAGCCTAAAAAGAGTAAACAACGAGAGGGTAAGCAAAACGCTTAGTGAATACAATAATTATACATATACATATATAACCTACTTACTTGCAATCACTTACACAATTCCTCATATACGCTATCATTTTAATTTGCATACCGTCATAAAGTATAACGCTAAATCACCGATAATATAAGCTAGCACAATAATAGCATACAACACGAAAGTACAACATGCTACATTACAACACATAACCATAGTTAACCAAAGCACAAAAAGGAACGATTCTCGCAAATGAACCGTTAGCCACGCAGACGCCACTAGTATGCATCACTAGTCCCTTGGGTGGTATCGATCGCCCGAACTTTAAACCCACCCATCACGTGAAATGTGGTATCGAACGCCCGAACTTTAAACCCACACTTCACGCCCGCACACATACATATGATATGGTATCGAACGCCCGAACTTTAAACCCATATCACATGCCACACATGAAGATGAGGTATCGAACGCCCGAACTTTAAAACATCATCGCATCTCGCACAAGTAAATACATTATATACACACATGTATAATTATACCACTCACCTTAACGCCTTTGGTGAATTAGAAATCAAGCTTGCAACCTTCAATGTAACGTACCTATTACATTTGTAGTGACCCGAACTTTTCCATGTTTATATATATTAAATGAAATTGTTATTTACATGATTAAGTGTTTCCAATATGTTAAGCAATCAAACTTGTTAAGACTTGATTAATTGAAATAGGTTTCATATAGACAATTGACCACCCAAGTTGACCGGTGATTCACGAACGTTAAAACTTGTAAAAACTATATGATGACATATATATGGATATATATATATAGTTAACATGATATTATGATAAGTAAACATATCATTAAGTATATTAACAATGAACTACATATGTAAAAACAAGACTACTAACTTAATGATTTTGAAACGAGACATATATGTAACGATTATCGTTGTAATGACATGTAATGTATATATATCATATTAAGATATATTAATACATCATGATATCATGATAATGTAATAATTTAACATCTCTTTAGATATAATAAACAATGGGTTAACAACATTTAACAAGATCGTTAACCTAAAGGTTTCAAAACAACATTTACATGTAACGACTAACGATGACTTAACGACTCAGTTAAAATGTATATACATGTAGTGTTTTAATATGTATTCATACACTTTTGAAAGACTTCAAGACACTTATCAAAATACTTCTACTTAACAAAAATGCTTACAATTACATCCTCGTTCAGTTTCATCAACAATTCTACTCGTATGCACCCGTATTCGTACTCGTACAATACACAGCTTTTAGATGTATGTACTATTGGTATATACACTCCAATGATCAGCTCTTAGCAGCCCATGTGAGTTACCTAACACATGTAGGAACCATCATTTGGCAACTAGCATGAAATATCTCATAAAATTACAAAAAATATGAGTAATCATTCATGACTTATTTACATGAAAACAAAATTACATATCCTTTATATCTAATCCATATACCAACGACCAAAAACACCTACAAACACTTTCATTCTTCAATTTTCTTCATCTAATTGATCTCTCTCAAGTTCCATCTTCAAGTTCTAAGTGTTCTTCATAAATTCTACAAGTTCTAGTTTCATAAAATCAAGAATACTTCCAAGTTTGCTAGCTTACTTCCAATCTTGTAAAGTGATCATCCAACCTCAAGAAATCTTTCTTATTTACAGTAAGATATCTTTCTAATACAAGGTAATACTCATATTCAAATTTTGGTTCAATTTCTATAACTATAACAATCTTATTTCGAGTGATGATCTTACTTGAACTTGTTTTCGTGTCATGATTCTGCTTCAAGAACTTTCAAGCCATCCAAGGATCCTTTGAAGCTAGATCCATTTGTCTCTTTTCCAGTAGGTTTATCCACAAAATTTGAGGTAGTAATGATGTTCATAACATCATTCGATTCATACATATAAAGCTATCTTATTCGAAGGTTTAAACTTGAAATCACTAGAACATAGTTTAGTTAATTCTAAACTTGTTCGCAAACAAAAGTTAATCCTTCTAATTTGACTTTTAAAATCAACTAAACACATGTTCTATATCTATATGATATGATAACTTAATGATTTAAAACCCGGAAACACGAAAAACACCGTAAAACCGGATTTACACCGTCGTAGTAACACCGCGGGCTGTTTTGGGTTAGTTAATTAAAAACTATGATAAACTTTGATTTAAAAGTTGTTCTTCTGGGAAAATGATTTTTCTTATGAACATGAAACTATATCCAAAAATCATGGTTAAACTCAAAGTGGAAGTATGTTTTTCAAAATGGTCATCAAGACGTCGTTCTTTCAACTGAAATGACTACCTCTTACAAAAATGACTTGTAACTTATATTTCCGACTATAAACCTATACTTTTTCTGTTTAGATTCATAAAATAGAGTTCAATATGAAACCATAGCAATTTGATTCACTCAAAACGGATTTAAAATGAAGAAGTTATGGGTAAAACAAGATTGGATATTTTTTGATTTTTGTAGCTACGGGAAATATTAACAATTCTATACAAATCATATCCTAGCTAACTTATATTGTATTATACATATATTCTAATATATTATGTAATCTTGGGATACCATAGACACGTATGCAAATGTTTTTACATATCATATCGACCCATGTATATATATTATTTGGAACAACCATAGACACTCTATATGCAGTAATGTTGGAGTTAGCTATACAGGGTAGAGCTTGATTCCAAAAATATATATGCTTTGAGTTGTGATCTAGCCTGAGACGTGTATACACTGGGTCGTGGATTGATTCAAGATAATATATATCGATTTATTTCTGTACATATAACTGTGGACAACTAGTTGTAGGTTACTAACGAGGACAGCTGACTTAATAAACTTAAAACATCAAAATGTATTAAAAGTGTTGTAAATATATTTTGAACATACTTTGATATATATGTACATATTTGTTATAGGTTCGTGAATCAACCAGTGGCCAAGTCTTACTTCCCGACGAAGTAAAAATCTGTGAAAGTGAGTTATAGTCCCACTTTTAAAATCTAATATTTTGGGATGAGAATACATGCAGTTTTATAAATGTTTTACGAAATAGACACAAGTAATTGAAACTACATTATATGGGTGAATGATCGAAGCCGAATATGCCCCTTTTGCTTGGTAACCTAAGAATTAGTAAACCGATCTACTAATTGACGCGAATCCTAAAGATATATCTATTGGGCCTAACGAACCCCATCCAAAGTACCGGATGCTTTAGTACTTCGAATTCGTTTTTATCATGTCCGAAAGATTTTTCGGAATGATAGGGGATATTCTTATATGCATCTTGTTAATGTCGGTTACCAGGTGTTCACCATATGAATGATTTTTATCTCTATGTATGGGATGTATATTGAAATATGAAATCTTGTGGTCTATTATTATGATTTGATTCACCTAATAATAATGAAGAGTTGAATATATTTTGGGAAGATTCACAAATTCCCGAAGAGGAAACGGAAGAAGAGGAATCGGAAGAGGAGGAACCGGAAGAGGAGAAACCAGAAGAGGAGGAATCGGAAGAGGAGGAACCAGAAGAAGAAGAGGTTCCAGAGGAAGAAATATTGATACCTATAGTAAATCGATTAAATAAAAGAAAATCCTCAACCAACGGACCAAAGTTAATAATGGTCAATGGTGTTTCCGCCGAGGAAGCAAAATATTGGGAGGATTACCAATTTTCCGATGAATCGGATCCCGATGAGGATTTCGATGATGTTATAGAAATTACCTCGACCCAATTTAATAAAGCGAAAGAAAATAATTAGGGAAAAGGTATAAAAATAGAGAAACCCGATTCCAACCCCGATGAGCTTTATATGTATCGACAACACCCGTATTTCCTAAAATGTAACAATGACCCGGGAACCTCTAAACCACAAGGTTTTTCTAAACCATTATGAAAAATGACGGCTCATATTAGAGGAACATCATATATTCCTAGAAAATTAGGAAAACGAACCAAGTCCGAAGAAGAAGAAACCAGCGATTCAGATTAGAGGGTTGTAATCATGTTGTGTATTATATGTATTGTACTGTGCTTGTACTTTTATGTTCTATGTAAAAATTGCTTATATTGTTTGTTAATTATCTTTTATGAATCTAATCCTTGTCTATTTTACAGTATAAAAACAAAATGGACATTAAGGGTAGACAACCGAATATTTTAGAAGACCTACCAGAGGATATGATTGAGGAAATCTTGTCTAGAGTCGGTCAGAATTCATCAGCACATTTAGTTATGGCGAAATTAACTTGTCAAACATTTGAAACACTTTCCAGAAATGCCTTAGTTTATAAAAGGCTTTCCTTTGATAGGTGGGGTATATCATATTGGGGAGAACGTAAGCTACGTCGTGTTTTCTTTAAAGCGTTAAATGCGGGGAACCCAAATGCAATTTTACGCTACGGGTTAAGAACCTATTTTGACTCAACATATCCTAATATAGGATTTCGTGAATTAGAAAGAGCTTCTAACATGCAACATAAAGAAGCATGTTATGCTTACGGGTTAGTGATGTTCGCTTCTTACCAAAGTGAGAAAAAGAACATCGAATTGCAGCTTTTAAATAAGACCTTCCCACAAGTGACGGATTCAGTAGTTGGGGTGAGAAACAAGGTTTTTAGATTATTACGGGGCTGTTGGACATTACGAAACCCTCGTCCTTTTGATGACATTACAACATGCTGCCTAGCCAATGGTCATAACGGTTATTTTCCACAAGACCAAGGATGGGAAGTCGTCTTAGTAAAACCAGAATGCATGACTTGTTTCTGGACTTGTGAATTACGTGTCTTTATTTCCTTTGTTGAACAACTTGCGTATTAACTAGGTTTATCTTCAAAACTGTCATGTATCAAAGTGTACTATATTTCATGTTATATGTAATATAGCGAAGTTGTAAGTTTGAAGAATATTTGTATGTGATATATTATTATAATCAGTTTTTTATATGGAATTGTAGTAGTTGAATTGTATATTAGCTACAAAGTATGAACTTAACGGATAGGTAGTACCCGAATTTAAACTTATAAAATGCTATTATGAAGAAAAAGCTTTTATAAATGAGTTCATATTATGCTACGAAATACTATTGACTACTCTTAATATTCTGTATGATTAACTCGATTCAGTTGGCTATTTTGAAGGAAATGGCACCGACTACTCGACAAACCATGAATATGAGCGAAGAGGAATTTCGTACCTTTCTTGCTGCAAACATAGCCGCAGTACAGGCTGCGCTACATACCAACAATAACTTTGAATCTAGCAATGCAGCTAACGGTGCAAGAAATTGTGTAGGTTGCACCTACAAAGAATTCACTGCCTACAAACCTTTGGGATTTGATGGAACCGAAGGACTAATTGGATTGAAACGGTGGACCGAGAAAGTCGAATCGATGTTTGCCATAAGTAAGTGTACTGAAGAGGACAAAGTTAAGTACGCTACGTATACCTTCACAGGTACCGCGTTAACGTGGTGGAACACCTATCTTGAACATGTAGGACAAAATGCTGCTTACGCACTACCGTGGTCGGCATTCAAGCAATTGATGAACGAGCAGTACCGTCCTAGAAACGAAGTTAATAAACTCAAGCCAGAACTTAGAGAGTTACGAACACAAGGGTTCGACATTACCACATATGAACGACGATTCACAGAGTTGTGCCTATTGTGTCCGGGAGCATTCGAATATGAAGAAGAGAAGATCGACACGTTTGTAAAAGGGTTACCAGTAAGGATTCAAGAAGATGTAAGTTCACACGAGCCCGCTTCTATACAGAAGGCAAGTCGAATGGCTCATAAACTCATAAATCAGATTGAGGGAAGAATTAAAGAGCAGGCGGCCGAAGAAGCCAACACAAAACAACTCAAGAGGAAGTGGGAGGAAAACGGTGACAAGAGTCACCAGTACAACAACAACAACAATTACAACCACAATCACAACAACCATCCCAACAACCGCAACAACAATCGCAACAATAACCGTAATCCTAACAATAACTACAACAAACATCCCAACAACAACAACTACAACAACCATTTCAACAACAATAACAATCCCAACAACAACCTCAATAACAACAACGGCAACAAAAACCAAAAACATCCATGTCATAGGTGTGAAGAAAATCACTAGGGGTTTTGCACGACATTTTGCAACAGGTGTAAAAGAAATGGTCATAGCGTGACAAAGTGTGAGGTCTACGGACCAAAGTTTAACAGAACAAAGGGAGCAAATAATGTCGGAACAAGTAATGCCGAAACGAATAGTGTCGGAGCAAGTAATACCAACGCTGTTTGTTATAAATGTGGAAAACCGGGCCACATTATTAGAAATTACCCGAATCAGGGGAATACTAATGGGCAGGGCCGTGGAAGAGTTTTCAATATTAATGCGGCAGAAGCACAGGAAGACCTGGAGCTTGTTACGGGTACGTTTCTTATTGACGATAAATCTGCTTATGTTTTATTTGATTCGGGTGCGGATAGAAGCTATATGAGTAGAGAATTTTGTGCTAAATTAAGTTGCCCATTGACGCCTTTGGATAATAAATTTTTACTCGAATTAGCAAACGGTAAATTAATTTCAGCAGATAATATATGTCGGGAGAGAGAAATTAAACTGGGGGATGAAACGTTTAAAATTGATTTAATACCAGTCGAGTTAGGAAGTTTTGATGTAATAATTGGCATGGACTGGTTGAAAAAGGTGAGAGCAGAGGTCGTTTGTTACAAAAATGCGATTCGCATTATGCGTGAAAAAGGAAAACCTTTAATGGTATATGGAGAAAAGAACAACGCGAAATTAAATCTTATTAGTAGTTTGAAGGCGCAAAAACTAATAAGAAAAGGTTGTTACGTCATTCTAGCACACATAGAGGAAGTTAAACCTGAAGAAAAGAACATCATTGATGTTCCCATCGCAAAAGAATTTCCCGATGTATTTTCGAAAGAATTACCGGGACTACCTCCACACCGATCCGTTGAATTTCAAATAGACCTTGTACCGGGAGCTGCACCAATAGCTCGTGCTCCATACAGACTCGCACCCAGCAAAATGAAGGAACTTCAGAGCCAATTACAAGAACTTTTAGAGCGTGGTTTCATTCGACCAAGCACATCACCATGGGGAGCTCCTGTTTTGTTTGTCAAGAAGAAAGATGGTACATTCAGGTTGTGTATCTACTACCGAGAGTTGAACAAACTTACCATCAAGAACTGTTACCCATTACCGAGAATCGACGATTTATTTGATCAACTACAAGGCTCGTTTGTTTATTCAAAGATCGATTTACGTTCTGGGTATCATCAAATGCGGGTGAAGGAGGATGATATTCCAAAGACTGCTTTTAGGACGCGATATGGTCATTACGAGTTTATGGTTATGCCGTTTGGATTGACTAACGCACTAGCTGTGTTCATGGACCTCATGAACCGAGTGTGTGGGCCATATCTTGACAAGTTTTCATTATTTTCATCGATGACATACTTATTTACTCAAAGAATGATCAAGAGCACGAAGAACATTTGAGAAAAGTGCTAGAGTTGCCGAGAAAAGAAAAACTGTACGCTAAGTTTTTAAAGTGTGCATTTTGGTTGGAAGAAGTTCAATTCCTCGGTCACATATTGAATAAAGAAGGTATTCAGGTGGATCCAGCAAAGATTGAAACCGTTGAAAAGTGCGAAACCCCGAAAACTCCGAAACACATATGCCAGTTTTTAGGACTAGCTGGTTACTACAGAAGGTTCATCCAAAACTTTTCCAGAATAGCAAAACCCTTGACTGCATTAACGCATAAAGGGAAGAAATTTGAATGGAAAGATGAACAAGAGAAAGCGTTTCAATTGTTGAAGAAAAAGTTAACTACGGCACCTATATTGTCATTACCTGATGGGAATGATGATTTTGTGATATATTGTGATGCCTCAAAGCAAGGTCTCGGCTGTGTATTAATGCAACGAACGAAGGTAATTGCTTATGCGTCTAGACAATTGAAGATTCACGAGCAAAATTATACGACACATGATTTGGAATTAGGCGCGGTTGTTTTTGCATTAAAGACTTGGAGGCACTACTTATATGGGGTCAAAAGTATTATATATACCGACCACAAAAGTCTTCAACACATATTTAATCAGAAACAACTGAACATGAGGCAGCGTAGGTGGATTGAACTATTGAATGATTACGACTTTGAGATTTGTTACCACCCGGGGAAGGCAAATGTGGTAGCCGACGCCTTGAGCAGAAAGGATAGAGAACCCATTCGAGTAAAATCTATGAATATAATGATTCACAATAACATTACTACTCAAATAAAGGAGGTACAACAAGGAGTTTTAAAAGAGGGAAATTTAAAGAATGAAATACCCAAAGGATCGGAGAAGCATCTTAATATTCGGGAAGATATAACCCGGTATAGGGCTGAAAGAATTTGAGTACCAAAATTTGGAGATATGAGAGAAATGGTACTTAAAGAAGCTCACAAAACCAGATACTCAATACATCCTGGAACGGGGAAGATGTACAAGGATCTCAAGAAACATTTTTGGTGGCCAGTTATGAAAGCCGATGTTGCTAAATATGTAGGGGAATGTTTGACGTGTTCTAAGGTCAAAGCGGAGCATCAGAAACCATCAGGTCTACTTCAACAACCCGAAATCCCAGAATGGAAATGGGAAAACATTACCATGGATTTCATCACTAAATTGCCAAGGACTGCAAGTGGTTTTGATACTATTTGGGTAATAGTTGATCGTCTCACCAAATCAGCCCACTTCCTGCCAATAAGAGAAGATGACAAGATGGAGAAGTTAGCACGACTGTATTTGAAGGAAGTCGTCTCCAGACATGGAATACCAATCTCTATTATCTCTGATAGGGATGGCAGATTTATTTCAAGATTCTGGCAGACATTACAGCAAGCATTAGGAACTCGTCTAGAAATGAGTACTGCCTATCATCCACAAACTGATGGGCAGAGTGAAAGGACGATACAAACACTTGAAGACATGCTACGAGCATGTGTTATTGATTTCGGAAACAGTTGGGATCGACATCTACCGTTAGCAGAATTTTCCTACAACAACAACTACCATTCAAGCATTGAGATGGCGCCGTTTGAAGCACTTTATGGTAGAAAGTGCAGGTCTCTGATTTGTTGGAATGAAGTGGGGGATAGACAGATTACGGGTCCGGAGATAATACAAGAAACTACCGAGAAGATCATCCAAATTCAACAACGGTTGAAAACCGCCCAAAGTCGACAAAAGAGCTACGCCGACATTAAAAGAAAAGATATATAATTTGAAATTGGAGAGATGGTCATGCTTAAGGTTGCACCTTGGAAAGGCGTTGTTCGATTTGGTAAACAAGAGAAATTAAATCCAAGGTATATAGGACCATTCAAGATTATTGATCGTGTCGGACCAGTAGCTTACCGACTTGAATTACCACAACAACTCGCGACTGTACATAACACTTTCCACGTCTCAAATTTGAAGAAATGTTTTGCTAAAGAAGATCTCACTATTCCGTTAGACGAAATCCAAATCAACGAAAAACTTCAATTCATCGAAGAACCCGTCGAAATAATGGATCGTGAGGTTAAAAGACTTAAGCAAAACAAGATGCCAATTGTTAAAGTTCGATGGAATGCTCGTAGAGTACCCGAGTTCACCTGGGAACGAGAAGATTAGATGAAGAAGAAATACCCGCACTTATTT
The DNA here is from genome assembly GCF_046630445.1 of Rutidosis leptorrhynchoides. Taxonomy (NCBI): domain Eukaryota; kingdom Viridiplantae; phylum Streptophyta; class Magnoliopsida; order Asterales; family Asteraceae; genus Rutidosis; species Rutidosis leptorrhynchoides. Next base: position 563,263,229 of record NC_092335.1, read on the forward strand.
CCAGAAGATACGTCAACACCTCCAACTGCATAAAATTTCGGGACGAAATTTATTTAACGGGTAGGTACTGTAGTGACCCGAACTTTTCCATGTTTATATATATTAAATGAAATTGTTATTTACATGATTAAGTGTTTCCAATATGTTAAGCAATCAAACTTGTTAAGACTTGATTAATTGAAATAGGTTTCATATAGACAATTGACCACCCAAGTTGACCGGTGATTCACGAACGTTAAAACTTGTAAAAACTATATGATGACATATATATGGATATATATATATATATATATATATATATATATATATATATATATATATATATATATATATATATATATATATATATATAGTTAACATGATATTATGATAAGTAAACATATCATTAAGTATATTAACAATGAACTACATATGTAAAAACAAGACTACTAACTTAATGATTTTGAAACGAGACATATATGTAACGATTATCGTTGTAACGACATTTAATGTATATATATATCATATTAATATATATTAATACATCATGATATCATGATAATGTAATAATTTAACATCTCTTTAGATATAATAAACAATGGGTTAACAACATTTAACAAGATCGTTAACCTAAAGGTTTCAAAACAACATTTACATGTAACGACTAACGATGACTTAACGACTCAGTTAAAATGTATATACATGTAGTGTTTTAATATGTATTCATACACTTTTGAAAGACTTCAAGACACTTATCAAAATACTTCTACTTAACAAAAATGCTTACAATTACATCCTCGTTCAGTTTCATCAACAATTCTACTCGTATGCACCCGTATTCGTACTCGTACAATACAGAGCTTTTAGATGTATGTACTATTGGTATATACACTCCAATGATCAGCTCTTAGCAGCCCATGTGAGTCACCTAACACATGTGGGAACCATCATTTGGCAACTAGCATGAAATATCTCATAAAATTACAAAAAATATGAGTAATCATTCATGACTTATTTACATGAAAACAAAATTACATATCCTTTATATCTAATCCATATATCAACGACCAAAAACACCTACAAACACTTTCATTCTTCAATTTTCTTCATCTAATTGATCTCTCTCAAGTTCCATCTTCAAGTTCTAAGTGTTCTTCATAAATTCCACAAGTTCTAGTTTCATAAAATCAAGAATACTTCCAAGTTTGCTAGCTTACTTCCAATCTTGTAAAGTGATCATCCAACCTCAAGAAATATTTCTTATTTACAGTAAGATATCTTTCTAATACAAGGTAATACTGATATTCAAACTTTGGTTCAATTTCTATAACTATAACAATCTTATTTCGAGTGATGATCTTACTTGAACTTGTTTTCGTGTCATGATTCTGCTTCAAGAACTTTCAAGTCATCCAAGGATCCTTTGAAGCTAGATCCATTTGTATCTTTTCCAGTAGGTTTATCCACAAAACTTGAGGTAGTAATGATGTTCATAACCTCATTCGATTCATACATATAAAGCTATCTTATTCGAAGGTTTAAACTTGAAATCACTAGAACATAGTTTAATTAATTCTAAACTTGTTCGCAAACAAAAGTTAATCCTTCTAACTTGACTTTTAAAATCAACTAAACACATGTTCTATATCTATATGATTTGCTAACTTAATGATTTAAAACATGGAAATACGAAAAACACCGTAAAACCGGATTTACGCCGTCGTAGTAACACCGCGGGCTGTTTTGGGTTAGTTAATTAAAAACTATGATAAACTTTGATTTAAAAGTTGTTCTGGGAAAATGATTTTTCTTATGAACATGAAACTATATCCAAAAATCATGGTTAAACTCAAAGTGGAAGTATGTTTTTCAAAATGGTCATCAAGACGTCGTTCTTTCGACTGAAATGACTACCTCTTACAAAAATGACTTGTAACTTATATTTCCGACTATAAACCTATACTTTTTCTGTTTAGATTCATAAAATAGAGTTCAATATAAAACCATAGTAATTTGATTCACTCAAAACGGATTTAAAATGAAGAAGTTATGTGTAAAACAAGATTGGATATTTTTTGATTTTTGTAGCTACGGGAAATATTAACAATTCTATACAAATCATATCCTAGCTAACTTATATTGTATTATACATGTATTCTAATATATTATGTAATCTTGGGATACCATAGACACGTATGCAAATGTTTTGACATATCATATCGACCCATGTATATATATTATTTGGAACAACCATAGACACTCTATATGCAGTAATGTTGGAGTTAGCTATACAGGGTTGAGGTTGATTCCAAAAATATATATGCTTTGAGTTGTGATCTAGCCTGAGACGTGTATACACTGGGTCGTGGATTGATTCAAGATAATATATATCGATTTATTTCTGTACATATAACTGTGGACAACTAGTTGTAGGTTACTAACGAGGACAGCTGACTTAATAAACTTAAAACATCAAAATGTATTAAAAGTGTTGTAAATATATTTTGAACATACTTTGATATATATGTACATATTTGTTATAGGTTCGTGAATCGACCAGTGGCCAAGTCTTACTTCCCGACGAAGTAAAAATCTGTGAAAGTGAGTTATAGTCCCACTTTTAAAATCTAATATTTTGGGATGAGAATACATGCAGTTTTATAAATGTTTTACGAAATAGACACAAGTAATTGAAACTACATTATATGGGTGAATGATCGAAGCCGAATATGCCCCTTTTGCTTGGTAACCTAAGAATTAGTAAACCGATCTACTAATTGACGTGAATCCTAAAGATAGATCTATTGGGCCTAACGAACCCCATCCAAAGTACCGGATGCTTTAGTACTTTGAATTCATTTTTATCATGTCCGAAGGATTTCCCGGAATGATAGGGGATATTCTTATATGCATCTTGTTAATGTCGGTTACCAGGTGTTCACCATATGAATGATTTTTATCTCTATGTATGGGATGTATATTGAAATATGAAATCTTGTGGTCTATTATTATGATTTGATAATATATAGGTTAAACCTATAACTCACCAACATTTTTGTGGATGTTTTAATCATGTTTATTCTCAGGTGATTATTAAGAGCTTCCGCTGTTGCATACTAAAATAAGGACAAGATTTGGAGTCCATGCTTGTATGATATTATGTAAAAACTGCATTCAAGAAACTTATTTTTGAGGTAATATATTCTTATTGTAAACCATTATGTAATGGTCGTGTGTAAACGGTATATTTTAGATTATCATTACTTGATAATCTACGTAATGCTTTTTAAACCTTTATCGATAAAATAAAGGTTATGGTTGTTTTAAAAATGAATGCGGTCTTTGAAAAACGTCTCATATAGAGGTCAAAACCTCGCTACGAAATCAATTAATATGGAACGTTTATAATCAATATGAACGGGACATTTCAACATTATGCATATAATCAATCACACAATCAAGTTGGTCAACCAACTCACTCACCACCTTAGTGTCATTTTGACTCTAGTCTAAATGTAACCCATTTGCACCCTTAACCTTACTCTAGGTCGAGATTACGCCAAATCTCTAACTTTAACCAAATATGGTCTTAATACACTTTTTAACACAAGGTTATCGTACTTTTACACTCATTAAACAATTTAGGTCATCAAAGACTCATTTGATCCATTTCAAGGTTAACACACCCATTTGGGTTACTGATAATGCTAAAAACGAACACATATTTCATAGCATTATCCTTCCAGAAAGACAAGCTTTTAGTTGCAATTGTTCTATTTCCAAGTGATATTCGTTTAAATAAAAAAAGGTGAAGACAAAAGACAGATTCGACGATTTGAAGAAGCAAACGACCAAAATGCTAAAAAGTACAAAGTACAATCTAAGTGGTTCAATTTATTGATGAGAAACGTCTCAAAATTACAAGAGTACAAGCCGCAAAACGCAAAGTACAAGATATTAAATCGTATGAAAGGACGTTCAAAAATCCGGAACCGAGACCTGAGCCAATTATCAACGCGCGAGTCAACGGACCTAAAATTACAAGTCAACTATGCACAGGAATATAATATAATATATATAAAATTATATATATTATATTATATATATTAAATAATCGAGCCGCCCACGTTTTGGAATCATTCTGAGCTGTCACAGCTGGCCATGCGATCGCATGGCCAGGAAGAGTATTTTCCATGCGATTGCATGGAGTGGAAAGCCTGGCCACATCTATAAATTTAGCATTTTCGGACGAGTTAAACACCCCTTCATCAACTACTTCTCTTACTCTCTCAATTATATATTTATATTTTAATTATAATTTTAATATTAAGTTAATAATAATAATAAGGTTATTATAGCGAATGTTTTAAGTTTGTAAGTCGAAACTCTGTCCGTGTAACACTACGCGATTAATACTCATTGTAAGTTATGTTCAACCTTTTTAAATTAATGTCTCGTAGCTAAGTTTTTATTATGCTTATTTAAGCCGAAGTAATCGTGATGTTGGACTAAATATTAAAGACTGGGTTATTGAGCTTTGGACCATAATTGAGGTTTGGACAAAAGACCGACACTTGTGGAAATTGGACTATGGGCTATTAATGGGCTTTATATTAATTAAATGATATCTCGTTGATTTAATATAGAGATTTATAATTTGACGTATTTATATTTAACCATATACGCTTGACTGGGTACGGTGGGCGGGATATCTATAAATACTAATAATTATTCATTTGACCAGACACGGGGATGAATTAATAGTCAATTGACTCATTAAAATAGGGGTGGATTACATTCAAGGGTAATTGGTGTAATTGTTAACAACGTATTAAAACCTTGGGTTACACGCAGTCGATAACCTGGTGTATTCATTAAACAAAGTATTAAGATCTTGTTACAGTTTGAATCCCCAATTAGTTGGAATATTTGACTTCGGGTATAAGGTTAATTTGACGAAGACTCTCGTACTTTATAATTATGACCGATAGACTATTATGGGCAAAACCAGATGGACATATCGAATAATCCAGGACAAAGGACAATTAACCCATGGTAATAAATTAAAATCAACACGTAAAACATCATGATTACGGAAGTTTAAATAAGCATAATTCTTTTATTTTATATCTCATCACACTTTTATTTATCGTCATTTTATTTATCGTACTTTTATTTTATTGCACTTTTAATTATCGTACTTTTATTTTATCGCATTTTTATTTATCGTCGTTTACTTTACGCTTTAAATTAAGTTATATTTAATATTTTGCATTAGGACTTAAAATCGACAAACCGGTCATTAAACGGTAAAACCCCCCTTTATAATAATAATAATACTACTTATATATATATTTATACAAATATAGTTAATAAAAATATAGCGTTAAGCTCAGCAGATCCCTGTGGAATGAACCGGACTTACTAAAAACTACACTACTCTACGATTAGGTACACTGCATATAAATGTTATAGCAAGGTTTAGGTATATCCATTCTATAAATAAATAAATAACTTGTGTAAAATTGTATTGTATTTAATAGTATTTCGTAATAAAATAATATCTATTTCGTATTACACCTCGCACACATCAAGTATTTTTGGCGCCGCTGCCGGGGACCCGAAAGCGAACTCTATATATAAAAAAAATATTTCGTTTTTAAGCTATTTTTGTAAAAAATATATTTATATAAGTTTTAAATATTAAAAAAATAAAAAAATATTTATATAGTTATTTAAGTGTTTAAGTAAAAAGAAAATATATTAAATATAATTTATATAAAGGTATAAATGTATTATTTTTAGTTCTTAAAAATATAAATTTATTTAAATAGATATTACTTATATTTTATTTTTAATCAAATAAAAATTAAAATAAATAAGTAAACGAGCTGGTTATTGTAGCAGCCCAAGAAGTGGCCTGGATCCATACACCATGCGACCACATGGGAAAATAACCTTCAACTCATGCGATCGCATGAGCTGAGGAGACAGGTCTGTTACCTTTGACTGTACGATTAGGGTTTACGTTTAATAGTTATTATTATTAATTAAGTTATTATTTAGGGTTTTAATTAAATAATATTTAGTTTAAGTTTATTTAAATTAGTTTTAATTAAGTTTTTATAATTATATTTAATACTTTTATAAAATAATAATATAAAAATAATATTTTTATAAAATAAGTAATTTTATCATTTTTTTATCTCTTTTTATAAATTGTATATATTAACGTTTAATTCGTAAATTGTATATTTTTCGTTCGTAATTAGTTTTAAACTTAGTTTTTGCCGTAGTTATTTTATATTTCTAGATTTTTAGACTTTGCCGTAAAATCCCTTAAGTGCTTTTTCTTTATATTAAGATTTAGGTGCTTTAGAATTTTACGACGTCGCTTGTCGCTTTTGTTTTAAATAGATTTTAGTATCTTTTAAGTAATTGCCGTTTTTGATTTAAAATTCCTTTTAAGCTTTAATACCTTTCGACACAAGTTTTAATTTTTAGTTTTTAGACTTTTAAGTTTCGACGCTTTTCTTTCTTATTTTTATTTTTCGACTGTTTGTTTTTCGACATTTGTTTTTCGACTCTTATTTCTCGACGCGCTTTTTTTTCTCATTTCTACGCTCTAGTTTTTAGGACATAGAATTTTTCTTTATCTTCTTTAAATTTCGCGAAAAATTATTTTAAGCTGTTAAATTGATAGACATCCAAAATTTTCTGGTTCGTAGTAATAGTTGGATTTGTTAGTGGCGAGTTGTGGGCTTCCGATATAAAGGGTCCTGGCTACCTGCTGCATCTATTGGCTATTCAAAACGTGGGCAAAATCAGAAAAGTCTATTAATTTGATAACTTTAATAATTTTTATTCTGTGAATGCACCGAGCAAAACGTTCACCACCTTTTACACGTTCACCTCCTGTAACTCGACCAAAACATCTAGCCAATATCGTCGCCGTTGATTTTTCTTTAGAATCATCATCTAGTCGACCAAGTACTCCAATTCAAATTTCCGATAATCCATTTTTTGAACTCGACCACACAATTGAGAATCTGGAGGATATTCAAGGACAATTCAGAGATCCTGAACCACTAATCATTCCTCCTGAACCGCAAATCATACAACCAGAGATTGTCGAGGAAGAAACCATTAAATCAGAATCCTCTAGTGATTCAGATTCAACAAATTCAATCATGGAAAATCAAGAACCTATAAGTATGGAAGATTGAATGAGAGCCACACGCACTGGCCAAGGTCATGCCATTACTCAACCAGATATTAATGCGCCAGATTATGAAATCAAAGGACAAATACTACACATGGTGACCAATCAATGCCAATTTAGTGGTACACCAAAAGAAGATCCAAACGAACATCTTCGTACCTTTAATAGGATATGTACTCTATTTAAAATCAGAGAAGTTGAGGATGAACAGATCTATCTCATGTTATTTCCCTGGACTTTAAAGGGAGAAGCCAAAGATTGGTTAGAATCGTTACCTGAAGGGGCGATTGATACATGGGATGTTTTAGTTGAGAAATTTCTTAAAAGATTCTTTCCGGCATCTAAAGCCGTGAGACTTCAAGGAGAAATTGTTGCGTTCATGCAAAAGTCAAATGAAACATTATATGAGGCGTGGACAAGATTCGGAAAGTTGTTGAGAGGATGTCCTCAACACGGTTTAGATACTTATCAAATAGTGCAAATATTCTACCAAGGATGCGATGTTGCTACACGAAAAGACATTGACAAAACAGCTGGTGGTTTCATTATGAAGAAAACCGCAACTGAAGCTTACAAAATTATTGATAACACTGCCTCCCACTTACATGAGTGGCATCAATAAAAAGATATCCTTCGTTCATCTAAAGCGGCTAGAGCCAATTCTAGCCATGACTTTGATTCCATTTCCGCAAAGTTAGATGCTTTCGAGAGACGAATGGAAAAGATGACTAAAGATATTCACGCAATACGAATTAGTTGTGAGCAGTGTGGAGGACCACATTTGACAAAAGATTGTCTCAGTATTGAACAAACAATGGAACAAAGAGAAAATGTTTCATACATGAACCAAAGGCTTGGAAATAATTATCAGAATAATTATCAACTGCCAAGACCCAACTACAATCAAAATCAGAATTATAACCGAAATGTTCCATACAACAACCAACAAGGTCCTAGCAATCAACAAGTATCTAACAATACTTACAACCAGCAAAGACCTATTTTTTCAAATAAACCACCACAAACCGATGATAAAAATCCAAATTTAGAAGATATGATGTCGAAGCTAGTTGAATCTCAAACTCAATTTTTCACATCTCAGAAACAAACGAATGAACAAAATGCTCAAGCATTTAGAAATCAACAAGCTTTGATCCAAAATCTGGAACAAGAAGTAAGTAACCTAGCAAGGTTGATAGGTGAAAGAAAACCAGGGAGTCTACCTAGCGATACAAATGCTAACCCCCGAAATGAAACAGCTAAAGCCATTACCACACGAAGTGGTATTACACTTAAACCACCTAAAATACCTGTAATTTCTGATGACGCTATTCCTACTACACAGGCACCACAGCCTGATCAAGAGAAGGAAACAGAACTGATAGTTGAAAAGGTTAATGAAGATAACACAGTTAAGGCAAAACCTTATGTTAAACCATACCAACCACCACTTCCTTACCCGAGTAAAATGAGAAAAGAAAGACTTGAAGCCGAGCAATCCAAATTCTTGGATATGTTTAAACAAATAAATGTAAATCTTCCTTTCATTGATGTGATTTCAGGAATGCCAAGATATGCTAAATTCCTGAAAGGTCTAATCACAAATAGAAAGAAAATGGAAGAACTCTCGGCTGTTACAATGAATGCTAATTGTTCTGCAGTGCTGTTGAATAAGCTACCAGAAAAATTACCAGATCCAGGAAGTTTCACAATTCCATGTTTTTTGGGTAGTCTTAGTTCAATAGAAGCATTGGCAGACTTAGGTGCTAGTATAAATTTAATGCCGTATTCACTATACGCTAAACTAGACCTTGGAGAATTGAAACCAACAAGAATAAGCATACAACTAGCCGATCGATCAGTAAAATATCCTAGAGGGATAATGGAGAACATGCTAGTTAAAGTTTTTACTTTAGTATTACCAGTAGACTTTGTTATTCTGGACATGGAAGAAGATTCTCGAGTTCCTCTTATATTAGGAATACCATTCTTAAACACGGCTAAAGCAATAATAGACGTGTTTGGCAAGAAACTGACCCTAAGTATAGAGGACGAGATTGTTACCTTTTCTGTTGATAGAGCCATGCAACAATCGCAATCTGCAGATGATACATGTTATTATATTCAAACTATAGATTCACATGCAGAATTGTTACAAGAATTTCCAGAATTACAAGGAACAGGAGAATGTTCTTTAGGAGAAGGAACTGAACCAATTGATGAAGCTGAAATGTTAGCTACACTCATAGCTAATGAATATGAACCAACAAAAGAAGAACTTCAAATGTTAAAAGAAGAAGACAGATATCGATACAAATCATCGATAGAAGAACCACCGTCATTAGAGTTAAAGCCACTTCCAACCCATTTGGAATACACTTCCAACCCATTTGGAATACGCTTATTTACATGGTGAATCTGAATTACCTGTAATAATATCGTCTTCTCTTACTAAAAATGAAAAATCTCGACTCATTTCTGTGCTAAAAGCTCATAAGCCAGCTATTGCATGGAAGATTCATGACATTAAAGGAATAAGTCCTTCGTATTGCACACATAAACTCCTTATGGAAGAAAATCATAAAACCTATGTGCAACGCCAACGAATACTAAATCCTAATATGCAAGATGTTGTTAAGAAAGAAATTATTAAACTGCTCGATGCAGGTTTAATTTATCCAATCTCTGATAGTCCATGGGTAAGCCCAGTTCAATGTGTACCTAAGAAGGGTGGCATGACTGTCATCACAAATGAAAAAGATGAGCTTATTCCCACCAGGACTGTAACAGGATGACGTGTTTGTATTGATTATAGAAAACTAAATGACACCACCCGAAAAGATCACTTTTCCTTACCTTTCATTGATCAAATATTAGAAAGATTAGCCAGAAACAGTTACTATTGTTTTCTTGACGATTTCTCCAGATACTTTCAAATTCCAATCGCACCCGAGGACTAAGAGAAAACCACCTTCACGTGCCCTTATGGTACTTTTGCTTACAAACGCATGCCATTTGGACTTTGCAACGCCCCTGCAACTTTTCAAAGGTACATGATGGCGATTTTTCACGACATGATAGAAGAATGCATGAAAGTTTTCATAGATGACTTTTCAGTCTTCGGTGATACTTTTGAAACATGTCTAGTTAATCTTGAACGAATGCTTATTAGATGCGAGCAATTAAATCTAGTACTTAATTGGGAGAAATGTCATTTCATGGTTAAAGAAGGCATCGTTCTTGGTCATAAAATTTCAGAGGAAGGAATTGAAGTAGATAGAGCTAAAGTAGATGTAATTGCTAAACTTCCACATCCCACCAATGTTAGAGGAGTTAGGAGTTTTCTAGGGCATGCCGGTTTTTACCGACGTTTCATAAAAGACTTTTCTAAAATTGCCACTCCTATGAATAAACTCCTTGAAAAGGATGCTTCATTCATCTTTTCAGATGAATGCATCAAATCTTTTAATATTCTTAAAGAAAAACTCACTAATGTGCTATCATGATAACTCCAAATTGGAATCTACCATTTGAACTCATGTGCGATGCAAGTGATTTTGCAATGAGAGCCGTTTTAGGTCAAAGAATTGAAAAGTGATTTCAACCTATTTATTACGCTAGTAAGACGTTACAAGGAGCACAGACGAATTACACAACTACTGAAAAAGAACTCCTTGCTATTGTCTTTACTTTTGACAAATTTCGTTCATATCTCGTTCTAGCTAAAACGGTGGTCTATACCGATCATTCTGCTCTTAGATACTTGTTTTTAAAACAAGATGCCAAACCACGATTAATCTGTTGGATCTTACTCTTACAAGAGTTCGATATTGAAATTCGAGACAAAAAGGGAGCAGAAAATCTCGCAGCTGATCATCTTTCTCGCCTTGAAAATCCTGAATTAGAAGTTCTAAATGAATCGGCCATACAAGATAACTTTCCTGATGAATATCTATTGAAAATCGATTATAATGAAATTCCATGGTTTGCAGACTTTGCAAACTACTTAGTATGTGGATTCCTTGAAAAAGGGTTGTCGTACCAAAAAAGAAAGAAATTCTTTAGTGATATAAAACACTATTTTTGGGAAGATCCACATTTATTTAAAAGTTGTCCCGATGGAATAATACGCCGATGTGTATTCGGGGATGAAGCTAGTCAAATTTTAAACCATTGTCACAGAGGACCAACAGGACGGCATTATGGGCCTCAACTCAAAGCAAGGAAAGTTTACGACGATGGATTCTATTGGCCTACAATTTTCAAAGACGCACACCTTCTTTGTAAATCCTGTGATGCTTGTCAAAGGGCCGGAAAAATAAGTCAACGTGATGAAATGCCACAAAACGTCATTCAAGTATGTGAAGTATTTGACGTTTGGGGTATTGACTTTATGGGTCTATTTTCCAAATCTCATAATAATCTCTACATTCTCGTTGCAATTGATTATGTATCTAAATGGGCGGAAGCACAAGCTCTCCCAACTAACGATGCACGAGTTGTAGTCAACAACAACAACAACAATACGCTTACGTACAACAACAATACGATGCACGAGTTGTAGTCAACAACTCGGTGATTATGTATCTCTATGGAGAGTATGACCGTTCATATGTTTAGAAGAAAAGTTATTGAAAAATCGAGGATACGCTTACGTACAACAACAACAATACCCAATTCCACTAAAGTGGAGTATGGGGGAGGTTAGATGTAGACAGTCTTTCCTCTACCCTAGAGTAAAAGGGAAGTCATTCCTCCCCCCACGGATACCTATCGGTCCGCGGGTAAAAGAAGTCGTCCCTCCCTATACTATAGGGCAGAGAGGCTGCTTCCCAAGGACCTCCGGCCAGAAGAACCATGAAATCCGTTAAGTGAAGTAACTAAATACAAGTAAAGTAAAGTATATAAAAGGAACCTTACCGTGAAAAATGTAAAGGTAAATATGGCATGTAACAAAGTAAAGTAAAAGAACATATAAGTGAAAAATGTAAGTGTCAAGTATGCAAGTATAACAAGCCATGTAAGTATAAAATGTGTATGTAAGCATGTAGGTATAAAGCATGTAGTTATAATATGCAGTATAAAACATATAAGTATACTATGTAAGCATAAAGACATGTAGCATGTAAATGTAAATACGTGTAATTTAATGCGATATAATGTAATGCAACATGTAACGGTGTGAATTTGGTGTGAATTTAAAAACAAAATTTACTTTATTTCATTAAGTTAAAAAAATTGATTTTTAAAATTTGTCTTGAGTTGAAGACTAGGTCGTTGAACCGAAATTGCTTACCCGAGGGCGGGACGAGAAATTTTATTATCATTATTTTTAATCTTATTGATTTAAAGTATGCCAAAAACATTTAAAAAAAACTAAAAATCTTTGCTTTTAAAACAAACGCTTAAAAATGACAAATTTTAAAATTTTGTCGAGGGACGAACTAGGTAAACGGACCGAAACGACCTCAATTTAAAAAGAAACAAAATTTTAAATTAATTAATTAATTATTTTATAAGTTATAGGTTTTTTTTTAAAAAAAACCCCCGACCCCATGCGATCGCATGGGATTTGCAAAGGGGATCCATGCGATCGCATGGGAACCCTGGACAGATTAAGTTACAAAGTCAGTCGAGCTGTTCTCTGTCCTCACATTCACACACACTCAAAGACGAACACACACACACAAATTCACCTAAAATCATCTTTTTTCAACCAAATTCAACGAAATTTCTTTCTATAATTCGTTCCAATCATGTCTTTCTTCAGATGGGGAAGCAAAAAGGTTGAAATTTCACCCCTAAACTCCTAAATTTCCTATTTTTTGTGATAATTACAATAAATTACAATAATCCTAGTTTGATGATTTCTAGCTTAATTAGAGTTAAATTGTTAGTATATTATGCTTGTATAGCCTAGATTGATGCTATTTGTCATGATTTAAAGCTTTAAACTTCAAAAATTTTAGAAATATAGCGTTTGTGTTCTTGATCAATTTGGGGTTTTTTGATATAAACAAGTTATGTAGTGACCCGAACTTTTCCATGATTATATATACTAAATGAAAACTATATTTGCATGATTAAATGTTTCCAACATGTTAAGCAATCAAACTTGTTAAGACTTGATTAATTGAAAAGAGTTTCATGTAGACAATTGACCACCGAGTTGACCGGCGATTCACGAATGTTAAAACTTGTAAAAACTATAGGATGATATATATATATATATATATATATATATATATATAGTTAACATGATATTATGATATATAGTATCTCACTAAGTATATTACAATGAGTTATATACATAAAAATGAGATTATTGAGTTAAGAAACTCAAAACGATATATATAACGATTATCATTATGACAACGTCTTACTAAATACATATGTATCATATTAAGATATTGTTACACTATATTTAACATGATAAAATGATAATTATATATATCATTAAGTATGTTAACAATGAACTAAATATGTAAAACAAGACTACTAACTTAAGAATTTCGAAAATAGACATATATGTAACGATTATCGTTGTAACGACATTTTAATGTATATATATATCATATTAAGATATATTCATACATCATAATATCATGATAATGTAATAATTTAACATCTCATTAGATATAATAAACAATGGATTAACTACATTAAATGAGATCGTTAACTTAAAGGTGTCAAAACAACACTTACATGTAACGACTAACGATGACTTAACGACTCAGTTAAAATGTATATACATGTAGTATACTAAGATGTATTAGTATACTTTTGAAAGACTTCATGACACATATCAAGGTACTTCTACTTAACAAAAATGCTTACATTTACATTCCCATTCATTTTCATCAACAATTCTACTCGTATACAACCGTATTCATGCTCGTACAATACCCAGCTCCTAGACTTATATATTATTATTATATACATTCAATGATGAGATCTTAGCAGCCCTTAATGAGTCATAAAACATGTGGGAACCATCATTTGGCAACTAGCATGAAATATCTAACAAAATTACAAAAGTATTATAAATCATTCATGAATTATTTACAAGAAAACAAACTTACACATCCTTTATATCTAATCCATATACCAACGACCAAAAACACATACAAACACTTTTATTCTTCAATTTTATTCATCTAATTAATCTCTCTCAATTTCTATCTTCAATTTCTAAGTGTTCTTCATAAATTCTATAAGTTCTAGTTTCATAAAATCAAGAATACTTTCAAGTTTGCAAGTCTACTACCAAGCTTTCTAATCCATTCCAAGTAATCATCTAAGATCAAGAAACCTTTGTTACTTACAGTAGGTTATCTTTCTAATTCTAAGTAATACTCATATTCAAACTTTGATTCAATTTCTATAACTATAACTATCTTAATTCGAGTAAAAATCTTACTTGAGCTTGTTTTCGTGTCATGATTTTACTTCAAGAACTTTCAAGCCATCCAAGATCCTTTGAAGCTAGATCATTTCTTGTCACTTCCAGTAGGTTTATCCACAAAACTTGAGGTAGTAATGATGTTCATAACATCATTCGATTCATACATATAAAACTATCTTATTCGAAGATTTAAACTTGTAATCACTAGAACATAGTTTAGTTAATTCTAAACTTGTCCGCAAACAAAGTTAATCCTTCTAACTTGACTTTTAAAATCAACTAAACACATGTTCTATATCTATATGATATGCTAACTTAATGATTTAAAACCTAGAAACACAAAAGATACCGTAAAACCGGACATACGCCGTTATAGTAACACCGCGGACTATTTTGGGTTAGTTAATTAAAAACTATGATAAACTTTAAATTAAAAGTTGTTCTTCTGGGAAAATAATTTTTCTTATGAACATGAAACTATATCCAAAAATCATGGTTAAACTCAAAGTGGAAGTATGTTTTTCGAAATGGTCATCAAGACGTCGTTCTCTCGACTGAAATGACTACCTCTTACAATATTTACTTGTAACCTGTATCCGACTATAAACTTATACTTTTTCTGTTTAGTTTCATAAATTTTAGTTCATTATGAAACCATAGCAACTTGAATCACTCAAAACGGATTTAAAACTAAGAAATTATGGGTAAAACAAGATTGGATAATTTTGCTTGTTGTAGCTACGTGAAATTTGTAAAAAATCTATACAAATCCTAACTTAACTAACTTATATTGTATTATACATGTATTCTAACATATATTATGTAATCCTAGGATACCATAGACATGAATACAATGTTTTGACATATCATATCGACCCATCTATATATATATTTCGGAACAACCATAGACACTCTATATGCAGTAATGTTTGAGTTAGCTATAAAGGGTTGAGGTTGATTCCAAAATACTATATATACTTTGAGTTGTGATCTAGCCTGAGACTTATATACACGGGGTCGTGGATTGATTCGAGATAATATATATTGCTTTATTTCTGTACATCTAACTGTGGATAACTAGTTGTAGGTTACTAACGAGGACTGCTGACTTAACAAACTCAAATCATTAAAACGTAATAAAAATGTTGTAATTATATTTTGATCATACTTTAATATATATGTACATATTTGTTATAGGTTCGTGAATCGACCAGTGGCCAAGTCTTACTTCCCGACGAAGTAAAAATCTGTGAAGGTGAGTTATAGTCCCAATTTTTAAAAATCTAATATTTTTGGGATGAGAATACATGCAAATTTATAAATGTTTTACAAAATAGACACAAGCACATGAAACTACTTTCTATGGTTGAATGATCGAAGCCGAATATGTCCCTTTTTGCTTGGTAACCTAAGAATTAGTAAATCAGTCTACTAATTGACGCGAATCCTAAAGATAGATCTATTGGGCCCAACAAACCCCATCCGTTGTAGCGGATGCTTTAGTACTTCGAGTTTTTATATCATGTCCGATGGATGTCCCGGAATGATGGGGATATTCTTATATACATCTTGTTAATGTCGGTTACCAGGTGTTCACCATATGAATGATTTTTATCTCTATGTATGGGATGATGTTTACGAAAAATGAAAATATGAAATCTTGTGGTCTATTATTACGATTGATAAATATATAGGTTAAACCTATAACTCACCAACATTTTTGTTGACGTTTTAAGCATGTTTATTCTCAGGTAATTGTTAAGAGCTTCCGCTGTTGCATACTAAATTAAGGACAAGATTTGGAGTCCATGCTTATAAAATATTGTTTGAAAACTGCATTCGAAGACATATATTGTTGTGTAATATTATTGTAAACCATTATGTAATGGTCGTGTGAAAACGCTATATTCTTTATTATCATTATTTGATAATCGTCGTAATATTTTTAAACCTTTATCGATAAAATAAAGGTTATGGTTTGTTTTAAAATCGAATGCAGTCTTTGAAGAACGTCTCATATAGAGGTTAAAATCTCGCAACGAAATCAATTAATATGGAACGTTTATAATCAATATTAACGGGACATTTCAGTTGGTATCCGAGCATTGGTCTTAGAGAACCAGAAATTTGCATTAGTGTGTCTTACCGAGTTTGTTAGGATGCATTAGTAAGTCTGGACTTCGACCGTGTTTTCTTTAAAAACGATTGCTTAACACTTTTTGTTGGAAACTATATATTATTAACATGTAAATATTATGTGATATATTAATCTCTTAACGTGTTTGATATTGTGTGATAGATGTCTACCTCTAGTACAAATCCCATTGACTCATCTAATAATAATGAAGAGTCGAATATATTTTGGGAAGATTCACAAATTTCCGAGGAGGAACCGGGAGAGGAGGAACCGGAAGAAGAAGAGGTTCCGGAGGAAGAAATATTAATAACTACAGAAAAACGGTTAAATAAAAGAAAATCCTCAACCAATGGACCAAATTTAAAAATGGTCAATGGTGTTTCCGCCAAGGAAGCAAAATATTGGGAAAATTACCAGTTTTCTGATGAATCGGATCCCGATGAGGATTCCGATGATGTTATAGAAATTACCTTGACCCAATTTGAAAAAGCAAAAGAAAACAATAAGGGAAAAGGTATCAAAATAGAGAAACCTGATTACAACCCCGAAGAACTTTATATATATCGTAAACACCCGTACTTCTTAAATTTTAACAATAACCCGGGAACCTCTAAGCCACCAGGTTTTCTAAACCATTTGTGAAAATGATGGCTCGTATTAGGGATGCACCATATATCCCTAGGAAATTAGCGAAATGAACCAAGTCCGAAGAGGAAGAAATGAGTGAGTCGGATTAAAGAGTTGTATTCATGTTGTGTAAAATATGTATTGTAGTGTGCTTGTATTTTTCATGTTATGTAAAAATTGCTTGTATTGTTGTTATATTTCTTTTACAAATCTAATCCTCGTCTATTTTACAGTATAAAAACACACAATGGACGTTAAGGATAGACAACTGAATATTCTAGAAGACCTACCCGGGGACATGATTGATGAAATCTTGTCTAAAGTCGGTCAGAATTCATCGGCGCAATTATTTATGGTGAAATTAGTTTGTCAAACATTTAAAAGACATTCCAGACATGCCTTAGTTTATAAAAGGCTTTCCTTTAAAAGATGGGATATATCACATTGGGGAGACTTTAAGTTACGCCACGTTTTCTTTAAGGCATT
Source organism: Rutidosis leptorrhynchoides (assembly GCF_046630445.1). NCBI lineage: Eukaryota > Viridiplantae > Streptophyta > Magnoliopsida > Asterales > Asteraceae > Rutidosis > Rutidosis leptorrhynchoides. Next base: position 563,281,085 of record NC_092335.1, read on the forward strand.
TAGTGCGGGAAACCCAGAGGCAATTTTATGCTACGGGTTACGAACCTATTTTGACTCAACATATCCCAACATAGGACTCCATTCTTTAGAAAAAGCTTCTAACATGCAACATAAAGAAGCATGTTATGCTTACGTGTTAATTATGTTCGCTTCTCACCAAATTGAGAAAAAGAACATTGGGTTGCAACTTTTAAATAAAACATTTCCACAAGTGACGGACTCGGTAGTTGAGGTGAGAAACAAGGTTTTTAGATTGTTACGGGGCAGTTGGGCATTACGTAACCCTAGTCCTTTTGACGACATTACAACATGCTACCTGGTCAACTGTCACAATGGTTATTTTCCACAAGGCCAAGGATGGGAAATAGTCTTAGTAAAACCAGAATGCATGACTTGTTTCTGGAATTATGAATTATGTGTCTTTATTGCCTTTGCTGAACAACTTGCGTATTAACTAGAATTGCCTTTATAGCTGCCATGTAGCAAAGTTATTATGTGCTATATTTCATCCTATATGTATTATAGTGGTGTAGTATGTTTGTAAAATATTGTATAAAAGTTTGAACGCGAAATATTATTGTAATAAGTTTTTCATATAGAATCGTAGTAGTTGAATTGTATAGTAGCTACTAAGTTTAAACTTAACGGGTAGGTACTACCCGAATTAAAACTATAAAATGCTAATATGAAGAAAAAGCTTTTATAAATAAGTTCATATCACGCTACGAAATACTATTGACTACTCTTAAATTCTATATGATTAACTCAATTCTTTTGGCTATTTTTGAAGGAAATGACACCGACGACTCGTCAGAACTTGAACATGAGTGAGGAAGACTTCCATGTTTTCCTTGCTGCGAACATAGCCGCAGTGCAGGCCGCAATGCAAAATAACAACAATAACTCTAGTTCTATCAGTGGAACTAATTACACAAGAAATCGTGTAGGATGCTCCTACAAAGAATTCACTGCCTGCAAACCCTTGGAATTTGATGGAATCGAGGGTCCAATCGGATTGAAACGGTGGACCGACAAAGTTGAATTGGTGTTTGCCATAAGTAAATGTACTGAAGAAGACAAAGTAAAGTACGCTACGCATACCTTCACAGGTACTGCGTTAACATGGTGGAATACCTATCTCGAGCAGGTAGGACAAGATGCTGCTTACGCACTACCGTGTTCAGCATTCAAGCAGTTGATGAACGAGCAGTATCGTCCCAGAAACGAAGTCAATAAGCTCAAGGTAGAGCTTAGAGGATTACGAACGCAAGGTTTCAATATCACCACGTACGAATGATAATTCACAGAGTTGTGCCTATTGTGTCCAAGAACGTTCGAAGACGAAGAAGTGAAGATCGACGCATTTGTAAAAGGGTTACCGGAAAGGATTCAAGAAGATTTGAGTTCACACGAGCCCGCCTCCATACAAAAGGCAAGTCGAATGGCTCACAAACTAGTGAACCAGATCGAAGGAAGGATTAAGGAGCAGGCGGCCGAAGAGGCTAATATGAAACAAGTCAAGAGAAAGTGGGAAGAAACCAGTGACAAGAGTTACCAATACAACAACAACAATCACAACCACAATCGCAATAACTATCCCAACAACTGCCACATCAATCGCAACAAAAACTTCAACAAACGTCCCAACAACAACTACAATAACCGTCCCAACAACAATAACAACAACAACAATAACAACAATAACAATCCCAACAACAATCTCAATAACAACAATGGCAACAAAAACCAAAAACAGCCATGTCAAAGGTGTGAAGAGCATCACCCGGGGTTCTGCACGACATTTTGCAATAGGTGTAAAAGAAATGGTCATAGCGCGATGAAGTGCGAGATCTACGGACCAATGCATAACAGAACTAAAAGCACAAATAATGTCGGAACAAATAACACCGCCATAGTTTGTTTTGGATGTGGAAAACCGGGCCACTTTAGTAGAAATTGCCCGAATCAGGGGAATACTAATGGGCAGGGCCGCGGAAGATTTTTCAATATTAATACGGCAGAAGCACAGGAAGACCCGGAGCTTGTTACGGGTAAGTTTCTTATTGACAATAAATCTGCTTATGTTTTATTTGATTCGGGTGTGGATAGAAGCTATATGAGTAGAGATTTTTGTGCTAAACTAAGTTACCCAACGACGCCCTTGGATAATAAATTTTTACTCGAATTAGCAAACGGTAAATTAATTACAGCAGATAATATATGTCGGAATTGAGAAATTAAACTGGTTAGCGAAATATTTAAGATTGACTTGATACCAGTAGAGTTAGGAAGTTTTGATGTGATAATCGGTATGGACTGGTTGAAAGAAGTGAAAGCAGAGATCGTTTGTTACAAAAATGTAATTCGCATTATACGAGAAAAAGGAAAACCCTTAATGGTGTACGGAGAAAAGAGCAACGCGAAGTTAAATCTTATTAGTAATCTGAAGGCGCAAAAACTAATAAGAAAAGGTTGCTATGATGTGCTAGCACACGTTGAGAAAATCAATTCCGAAGAAAAGAACATCAATGATGTTCCCGTCGCAAAAGAATTTCCCGATATATTTCCGAAAGAATTACCGGGACTACCTCCACACCGATCTATTGAATTTCAAATAGACCTTGTACCGGGAGCTGCACCAATAGCTCGTGCTCCATACATACTCGCACCCAGTGAAATGAAGGAACTTCAGAGCCAATTACAAGAACTTTTAGAGCGTGGTTTCATTCGACCAAGCACATCACCGTGGGGAGCTCCTGTTTTGTTTGTCAAAAAGAAAGATGGTACATTTAGATTATGTATCGACTATAGAGAGTTGAACAAACTTACCATCAAGAACCGTTATCCACTACCGAGAATCGACGATTTATTTGATCAGTTGCAAGCTTTGTCAGTGTACTCGAAGATTGATATCATCAAATGCGGGTGAAGGAGGATGATATTCGAAAAACTGCTTTTAGGACGCGTTACGGTCATTACGCGTTTATGGTTATGCCGTTTGGTTTGACTAACGCACCAGCTATGTTCATGGACCTTATGAACCGAGTGTGTGGTCCATACCTTGACAAGTTTGTCATTGTTTTTATCGATGACATACTCATTTACTCAAAGAATGATCAAGAGCACGAAGAACATTTGAGAAAGGTGCTAGATTTGTTGAGGAAAGAAAACCTGTACGCTAAGTTTTCAAAGTGTGCATTTTGGCTGGAAGAAGTTCAATTCCTTGGACACATAGTGAACAAAGAAGGTATTCAGGTGGATCCAGCAAAGATTGAAACCGTTGAAAAGTGGAAATCCCCAAAAACTCCGAAGCATATACGCTAATTTTTAGGACTGGCTGGTTACTACAGAAGGTTCATCCAAGATTTTTCCAAAATAGTAAAACCTTGACTGCATTAACGCATAAAGGGAAGAAATTTGAATGGAAGGATGAGCAGGAGAAAGCGTTTCAATTGTTGAAGAAAAAGTTAACTACGGCACCTATATTGTCATTACCTGAAGGGAATGATGATTTTGTTATATATTGTGACGCCTCAGAGCAAGGTCTTGGTTGTGTATTAATGCAACGAATGAGGTAATTGCTTATGCGTCTAGACAATTGAAGATTCACGAGCAGAATTATACGACGCATGATTTGGAATTAGGCGCGGTTATTTTTGTATTAAAGACTTGGAGGCACTACTTATATGGGGTCAAAAGTATTATATATACCAACCACAAAAGTCTTCAACACATATTTAATCAGAAGCAACTGAACATGAGGCAGCGTAGGTGGATTGAATTGTTAAATGATTATGACTTTGAGATTCGTTACCACCAGGGGAAGGCGAATGTGGTAGCCGACGCTTTGAGTTGTAAAAGAAGGAAATAAAGGAGGCGAAACAGTGAGTTGTAAAAGAAGGAAATTTAAAGAATGAAATACCCAAAGGATCAGAGAAACATCTTAATATTCGGGAAGACGGAACCCGGTATAAGGATGACAGAATTTGGGTACCAAAGTTTGGGGATGTGAGAGAAATGGTACTTGGGGAAGCACATAAAACGAGATATTCGATACATCCCGGAGCGAGGAAGATGTACAAAGACCTCAAGAACCACTTTTGGTGGCCGGGTATGAAAGCCGATATTGCTACATACGTAGGAGAATGTTTGACTTGTTCTAAAGTCAAAGCTGAACATCAGAAACCATCAGGTCTACTTCAGCAACCTGAAATCCCGGAATGGAAATGGGAAAACATTACCATGGATTTCATTACTAAATTGCCAAGGACTGCAAGTGGTTATGATACTATTTGGGTAATAGTCGATCGTCTCACTAAATCAGCACACTTTCTGCCAATGAGATAAGATGATAAAATGGAGAAGTTGGCGCGATTATATTTGAAAGAAGTTGTCTCTATACATGGAATACCAATCTCTATTATCTCTTATAGAGATGGCAGATTTGTTTCAAGGTTTTGGCAGACATTACAGCAAGCATTGGGAACTCGTCTAGACATGAGTACTGCCTATCATCCACAAACCGATGGGCAGAGCGGAAGGATGATATAGACTCTTGAAGACATGCTACGAGCATGTGTTATTGATTTTGGAAATAGTTGAGATCGACATCTACCATTAGCAGAATTTTTCTACAACAACAGTTACCACTCGAGTATCGAAATGGCACCGTTCGAAGCACTTTATGGTAGAAAGTGCAGATCTCCGATTTGTTGGAATGAATTGGGGGATAGACCGATTACGGGTCCGGAGATAATCCAAGAAACTACAAAGAAAATCATCCAAATTCAACAACGGTTGAAAACCGCTCAGAGTCGATAAAAGAGCTACGCGGATCTTAAAAGGAAAGATATAGAATTTGAAATTGGAGAGATGGTCATGCTTAAGGTTTCGCCTTAGAAAGGCGTTGTTCGATTTGGTAAACAGGGGAAACTAAATCCAAGATACATTGGACCATTCAAGATAATAGATCGTGTCGGACCAGTAGCTTACCGACTTGACTTACCTCAATAACTCGCTGGTGTACATAATACTTTCCACGTCTCGAATTTGAAGAAATGTTTTGCTAAAGAAGATCTCACCATTCCTTTAGACGAAATCCAAATCAATAAAAAACTTCAATTCATTGAAGAACCCGTCGAAATAATGGATCGTGAGGTTAAAAGACTTAAGCAAAACAAGATACCAATTGTTAAGGTTCGATGGAATGCTCATAGAGGACCCGAGTTCACCTGGGAACGTGAAGATCAGATGAAGAAGAAATACCCGAACTTATTTCCAGAAGATGCGTCAATACCTTCAACTGCTTAAAATTTCGGGACGAAATTTATTTAACAGGTAGGTACTGTAGTGACCCGAACTTTTCCATGATTATATATACTAAATGAAAACTATATTTGCATGATTAAATGTTTCCAACATGTTAAGTAATCAAACTTGTTAAGACTTGATTAATTGAAATGAGTTTCATGTAGACAATTGACCACCCGAGTTGACCGGCGATTCACGAACGTTAAAACTTGTAAAAACTATAGGATGATATATATATATATATATATATATATATATATATATATATATATATATATATATATATATATATATAGTTAACATGATATTATGATATATATAGTATCTCACTAAGTATATTAACAATGAGTTACATACATAAAAATGATATTATTGAATTAAGAAACTCAAAACGATATATATAACGATTATCGTTATGACAACGTTTTACTAAATACATATGTATCATATTAAGATATTGTTACACTATATTTAACATGATAAAATGATAATTATATATATCATTAATTATGTTAACAATGAACTACATATGTAAAACAAGACTACTAACTTAAGAATTTCGAAACGAGGCATATATGTAACGATTATCGTTGTAAGGACATTTTAATATATATATCATATTAAGATATATTCATACATCATAATATCATGATAATGTAATAATTTAACATCTCATTAGATATAATAAACAATGGTTTAACTACATTAAATGATATCGTTAACTTAAAGGTGTCAAAACAACACTTACATGTAACGACTAACGATGACCTAACGAATCAGTTAAAGTGTATATACATGTAGTATATTAAGATGTATTAGTACACTTTTGGAAGAATTCATGACACATATCAAAGTACTTCTACTTAACAAAAATGCTTACATTTACATTCCCATTCATTGTCATCAACAATTCTACTCGTATACAACCGTATTCGTACTCGTACAACACCCAGCTCCTAGACGTATATACTATTGGTATATACATTCAATGATCAGCTCTTAGAATCCCTTAATGAGTCATAAAACATTTGGGAACCATCATTTGGCAACTAGCATGAAATATCTCACAAAATTACAAAAGTATTATAAATCATTCATGAATTATTTACAAGAAAACAAACTTACACATCCTTTATATCTAATCCATATACCAACGACCAAAAACACCTAAAAACACTTTCATTCTTCAATTTTATTCATCTAATTAATCTCTCTCAATTTCTATCTTCAATTTCTAAGTGTTCTTCATAAATTCTATAAGTTCTAGTTTCATAAAATCAAGAATACTTTCAAGTTTGCAAGTCTACTACCAAGCTTTCTAATCCATTCCAAGTAATCATCTAAGATCAAGAAACCTTTGTTACTTACAGTAGGTTATCTTTATAATTCAAGGTAATACTCATATTAAAACTTTGATTCAATTTCTATAACTATAAACTATCTTAATTCGAGTAAAAATCTTACTTGAACTTGTTTTCGTGTCATGATTATACTTCAAGAAATTTCAAGCCATCCAAGATCCTTTGAAGCTAGATCATTTCTTATCACTTCCAGTAGGTTTATCCACAAAACTTGAGGTAGTAATGATGTTCATAACATCATTCGATTCATACATATAAAACTATCTTATTCGAAGATTTAAACTTGTAATCACTAGAACATAGTTTAGTTAATTCTAAACTTGTTTGCAAACAAAGTTAATCCTTCTAACTTGACTTTTAAAATCAACTAAACACATGTTCTATATCTATATGATATGCTAACTTAATGATTTAAAACCCGGAAACACGAAAAACACCGTAAAACTGGACATACGCCGTTGTAGTAACACTTCGGGCTGTTTTCGGTTAGTTAATTAAAAACTATGATAAACTTTGAATTAAAAGCTGTTCTTCTGGGAAAATGATTTTTATTAAGAACATGAAACTATATCCAAAAATCATGGTTAAACTCAAAGTGGAAGTATGTTTTTCAAAATGGTCATCAAGACGTCGTTCTTTCGACTGAAATGACTACCTCTTACAATATTGACTTGTAACCTGTATTTTTGACTATAAACTTATACTTTTTCTATTTAGTTTCATAAATTTCAGTTCATTATGAAACCATAGAAACTTGAATCACTCAAAACGGATTTAAAACGAAGAAATTATGGGTAAAACAAGATTGGATAATTTTACTTGTTGCAGCTACGTGAAATTTGTAAAAAATCTATACAAATCATAACTTAACTAACTTATATTTTATTATACATGTATTCTAACATATATTATGTAATCCTGGGATACCATAGACACGAATACAATGTTTTGACATATCATATCAACCCATCTATATATATATATATATTTCGGAACAACCATAGACACTCTATATGCAGTAATGTTTGAGTTAGCTATACAGGGTTGAGGTTGATTCCAAAATACTATATATACTTTGAGTTGTGATCTAGCCTGAGACTTGTATACACGGGGTCCTGGATTGATTCGAGATAATATATATTGCTTTATTTCTGTACATCTAACTGTGAACAACTAGTTGTAGGTTACTAACGAGAACTGCTGACTTAACAAACTCAAATCATTAAAACGTAATAAAAATGTTGTAATTATATTTTGATCATACTTTGATATATATGTACATATTTGTTATAGATTCGTGAATCGACCAGTGGCCAAGTCTTACTTTCCGACGAAGTAAAAATCTGTGAAGGTGAGTTATAGTCCCAATTTTTAAAAATCTAATATTTTTGGGATGAGAATACATGCAAATTTATAAATGTTTTACAAAATAGACACAAGTACATGAAACAACTTTCTATGGTTGAATGATCGAAGCCGAATATGCCCCTTTTTGCTTGGTAACCTAAGAATTAGTAAACCAGTCTACTAATTGACGCGAATCCTAAAGATGGATCTATTGGGCCCAACAAACCCCATCCGTTGTAGCGGATGCCTTAGTACTTCGAGTTTTTATATCATGTCCGATGGATGTCCCAGAATGATGGGGATATTCTTATATGCATCTTGTTAATGTCGGTTACCAGGTGTTCACCATATGAATGAGTTTTATCTCTATGTATGGGATGATGTTTACGAAAAATGAAAATATGAAATCTTGTGGTCTATTATTACGATTGATAAATATATAGGTTAAACATATAACTCACCAACATTTTTGTTGACGTTTTAAGTATGTTTATTCTCAGGTAATTGTTAAGAGCTTCCGCTGTTGCATACTAAATTAAGGACAAGATTTGGAGTCCATACTTGTATAATATTGTTTGAAAACTGCATTTGAAGACATATATTGTTGTGTAATATTATTGTAAACCATTATGTAATGGTCGTGTGAAAACGCTATATTTTTTATTATCATTATTTGATAATCGTCGTAATATTTTTAAACCTTTATCGATAAAATAAAGGTTATGGTTTGTTTTAAAATCGAATGCAGTCTTTTAAAAACATCTCATATAGAGGTCAAAACCTCGCAACGAAATCAATTAATATGGAACGTTTATAATCAATATGAACGGGACATTTCAGGTTATGGCTGATTTTTGTTAGGAATTATTGCTAAATTAAGTAGTGTAACATGTTTAGGTAGCTAAATGATTCAAACTTTAATCCTAAACATGATTTTTGAGCATCAAAGTGGACTTTTTAAGTCTAAAATTCATGAACTTGATTATTTTGATATAATTGCCATTTGAAACTTGTTTAATTACTAGTAATGGTTATTTTAACATGTTATTTGAGTTGAATGCTTATTAACTTTTTATACCTTTTCATATATGCTTATTGTAGAATTGATAAAAATAAGAAATGAGTATAAGTTTAACTTTGGATTAAACATGTTATTGTAATTGTTTTAATTTGTTATTTTGCTAACACTAATGCATATTTGGATGCACAAATTTTGTGTTTAATATGTTTTGCAGAGAAATACCGATACTGACGGTGCATCATCGTCTAGAAAACCGGAACCACTGTTTTACACTCATTATCGTCAATTTCAGCCTCACCAGAGGATTATGCACCCACTTATCGATGACCAACAGTTACATCCCAACCTAAGATTCAATCGTTGTTGGACAGAATACCCAAAATTTCAAAAGAACATGCACAATCTGACTAAAAAATGATTTTCAAAATTTATACATGATTATTATATAACTTAAATATAGTTGTTTTATATATTTAATATATTTAACAGCTTTTATTAGAGTCAATAATATAATTCATTTATTAATACATAAAATTTTATATTAAAATTTATATAATAAAAAATATACTTTTATATATCTTAAGTAATAAAATTTATAAAGTTCATTTAATATCATAAAAATATAATGATGAGTATTATTAATGTAATTATATTACATGTAGTATAATATCTTTGTATCACATATTTATTTGATAAAATAATATCGATAATAACAATAATAAGTAAAAGTTGTATTATTTTGTAATAATAATTATTATTCTACTAATAGCAAGAACAATATTTATATTTACTAAAAATGATATTAATTATGATAAAATGATAATTTATAATAACAAAGATATTTTTATTAACAATAATAATTTTAGTAAGAATGATAGTTTTAATATTAATAATACTTTTAATAATAATAATAATGATAAAAATAATGAATATGATATTTTTATCTAAATCAATAACTTACAATATTTTTATTTCATCATAATACTTATACTCATTATTTCCTAATCGATTCGTTTAATAGATTTTAGTACTCTTTTATATCGCATTCATAATACTGATAATAATAGCAATTATAATAATTAGATGATACTAATATTAGTTTTAATGATAATGATACTAATAAGTATTATAATAATATTAATGATAATACTAATAATTATGATAATAATAATAATAATATTAATAATAATATTCAATGATAACAACAATAATAATAATAATAATGACAATAACAATTTTTAATAATAATACCTATATTAATAATGATAATATTAATAATAATAATAATAATAATAATAATAATAATAATAATAATAATAATAATAATAATAATAATAATTATTCGATAGTAATAATAATAATGACGATAATAACGACGATAGTAATAATAATCATTTTAACAATAATACTAAAATTCAGTTGACTATAACTTCTAATTCGTTCATCTAAACCATTCGATATCTAAATGAAAAGTTATTAATTTTTCGCCAGCTTTCCAACGACATGCATATCATATACCTTATCTCAATCGCATATGTACCAAATTCATAATTTATCATAAGCTATCTAACGATAAAATTAAACATACAAGCATGCATAAACATATATACTCGAGCACTAGTCAGGGATACACTATTAATATATAAAAGTTAAGTTTTGAGTGCTCACGTATCAATATTGTGATTCAATATTGCAGGAATTGTACGTAGACGCAACGAAGATGATAAACACTAGGTTCACCTCACGAGTATACCCACGAACTATACCCATAACCTCCATAGTTATAACCCATAATTTCCTTAGCTCTATCCCTCTCAAAAATAATTTTGAAAATATTTGGACAGCACTCTGTCGTAATATTTTATGTATAATACTAATTAATAATAATAATACTAATAATAATAATAATAAGATTAATAATAATAACATTAATCTTAATAATAATAATAATAATAATAATTTAAATAAATAATTTATATACTGAGTATATATCTCTCGATAGAGAGAATGAGAATGAATCGAGCAAACAGTAAGCTCGGGCTTTATAGCCCTGATATGGATTCCTCAACTCTGCAAATGCGGAGGTTATAGAGTAAGAAATGCCGCGATTGTGGAGCACCCACTTCCAGCTCACCCTCATTTTCCTCGTGGGCTGCCGACAGTTTTATTATATAATATATATATTTATATATTTAGTTTATATAATTAATGATATATTATATTATATTTACGTGCATAGTTAATTTGTAAATTTTGTTCCAAAGACTTGTATGTTGTCACTCGACTTATGTCTTGGTTCCGGTCTTTCGAACATTAACTCGTATGTGGAGAAAACTAGCACTTTACGTTACGCAACGTGTACCTTTATTAATAATTCGACTTAGTTCACCATTAACTATATTATTCAAAGTGTAACTTAATCACTTAATTGTTTTGGTCATTTGCTTCTATAAATCAACGCCTCGTTATTTATCAAAGCATATTAATTTAAATCAAAACGTTTTATGACTAAGTGTATATATATATATATATATATATATATATATATATATTTTCATTTAGAATTATAAATTTATACATAATATATATGTCTGAAATATTTATCTAATAATATAATATTTGGCTTTTCAAAACTAATTATATTTCAAAGATTATTATATATAACCGTTTAAATAATAGAATTTACTATGTCGTATCACGTTTATGTTTTTGAAACACTATATATATAAATTTATAATATAAAGCTTTAATTGAATTCTTCTAATTCTATATAATCCTTTATAAATAACAAATTACAATACTCAGTTTTTGAAATCATTTTCATACGTTTGAAAATAGATCAGTCGAATATTATGAAATCCAGTTCTCCACTAACTTTTGTCTAACCCACGTCAATTGACACATTTGTTCTTACTTGTAAATGACTTTACCATTTATTCCGAATATCGTTAAAAAGGAAAGGTTTCCTAAATCAAAGTGGACCTCTCAACAGAGACTCGTAATCATACAATGTATCTGATAAATCAATCATTTGATATTATCTTCTAATTCCACCGATAAACATATTGAAACAAGTACGTTCATGTAAAGTATTATACGTTTAATACTTTGTTAATATTCTCAAGTTATAATATATATATATATATATATATATATATATATATATATATATATATATATATAATCATATTCATTTATATAATGGTTCGTGAATCGTCGGAATTTGGTCGAGGTTAAATGAATGTATGAGCATAGTTTAAAATTTTTGAGATTCCACATTACAGACTTTGCTTATCATGTCAGAAATATATAAAGGTCAAGTTTAAATTTGGTCAGAAATTTCCGGGTTATCACAGTACCTACCCGTTAAAGAAATTTCGTCCCGAAATTTGATCGAGGTCGTCATGGCTAACGATAAGAATGTTATTATGACGAATATGAGTTGATAAATATAGTTTTATCATCATTGAGTAATATGGATAAAAAATTTGATTATGTGAAGAGTACGAGTGAAGCTATCGCAAAAGAGTGAAATGAGAAACTAAAGTTACGTCATATCTTTTGACGTAGATACGGTTGATTTCCAGAGTTAAAGGGATTTAAAGGAAATCTTTGTACTAAGATTTGATTTTTCAGAAATTATGGGGATTAGGATCCTCTTTAATTAAATGCGATAATCTGTTTTGATTGCTCTGTCGTATATTTCACTATAAATCCACCCCCTTCGTTTCCTTATAACTCACACCTTCTATTCTTTCTCCTTTATTTCATACTTTGAATCATTCGTCAACATGCTTCGTTCAGTTCTGATTCTTGATATACTCCTAACTTTTATATCTGTCATTCTTCTTTTTCATCTACCACCGGAGGATTTTATTTACTTTTACTATTACCTTGGGGTTATAGTAATTTTAATTCTCCCGTGCCTTTACGTTGCAATACGTATTGATATGCATGGTTTGTAATTTATGTGTTGTTGTCGAGCTTTATATTTTCTTTTATATTCAAGAGTTCCATACTTTTGTCTCCTCTTCCCGACTTCAAGTCAAGCGAATAATGGTCCAGAATTCGTAGGTATGGATTTTGAAATGAGCATAGTTAATGTTCTAAGAAAGGAATTGTAATGGTACGATCTTGATTTGTCAAATTACCAGAATATCCTGGAAAAGACCGAATCATCAAGAAACTATTTTCTTGATATTTTTATAAATTAAATAGAATACAAGAGTCGTGTAACATGGTACATGATGACGTTATGATCTGTGAATCATCACTTTCTATTTAGAAACTTTGCATGACTTACTGTAATATAATCACGTTAATCAAGTGTCATTATATTATACTAACTCATACTTCAGTTCCCAACACTACTTCAAAACATTCATATTTTAAACTTGAAGGTTTCAGAATTTAGAAACTAAAATAGTTTCTTTTATGATGTAACACAGATATCGCGAAGAGATAATTGATTCCAGATAAGAAGAGTTATGAAAATATCTTCAAAAATATCTAAGATATTTATAATGAAAGATATGATGATATCTTAGAATATCTAAGATTAGAGGATGATAAAGAATATCGTCCACAAGGGTTTAGAGTCAGGAGCAAGGTATTCGTTAACGATTTCAGCAGACACTGAATCATTTGGATTCTTTGAAGTCAGGTTTAGTCTTTGTGATTTTTCCACAGCCTCCTTCATAGTTTGCTCAATCCATTTTCCAAATTCCAAACCTTCTCTTTTTCCGAGCTTTGCCAACACACTATTCTTTACCATCAAGCTTTTTACTGTTAAGGTCATTTACCATTTTTGCTGCTTCATCAGCATTTCGAGAACTAGTTCGCAGTTCAGGATGTTTTTCAGAAACTTCACATTCAAAGTATGTAAGTCTAGAAGATAGACGTTATATGTAACATATAATTGTCGGCGTAGACATGCTGCGAGATTTCAAAATACTGATTGCTGATTCCCAGTAATTGGCATTACAATTCTTGAGTAAATGATGGGGTTTCGATATAATGATTTTTCGGAACGTCAAAGATCAGTGAAGTTGTTGGTAAGTTTATTGCTAATGTGGTGGAACATAAACGGCTCCTCGGTAACGATGGCGAAAGGGCAACGTATATATAGAGGTTATAATAAGTCTGTTTTGACTGAAAAGCCGAAGTTGACTTGCTGGAGCTGTGATAAAACTGGCTACTTTGGAAAGGAATCGCACAGTTATTTTTGCTAATAAATGTCAAAGGATCTGACGCGGATACGTGTTAAACTATGACTTTGATTTCGAGAGTTTTTTAGGTGCATGACTGTGGGTAACGTGTGATTGGATCATCATCTCGATTGTTCATTGTTTGAAGCGTCTTCAGAAATTTCAAAGGGTTTGAACACAGATTGTAATCGTTAATATACATATTACATATGATGTTCTGGGATTTTGGATAATACAAATATTTTCCTGGGTTCTATGAATAGAAATGATGTTCTAGTACAGTTTTGAAGTCAAAGTATAGCTTTGAAAAATGTAAGAATCTAAGAGTGATGTCCTCTGTTAAATCTTGACTTGGATTTTGATTTGTCAAAATCAGAATACGTAATCAAATTTAGATGAGAATGGATGTTTTGATTTCTATAAAAAAATGTATATTGTTGTGAAAGTGGTGAGTATAGTTGGTGATTGCTGAATCAGATTCGAAGAATGTAACATATTAATTGTGAATTTATATATATCTCTCGGGTATTACCTACCCGTTAAAATTTTTTTTCACAATTAATATTTTGTACAAAAGAATTTTATTACAGTCTTTATGAAAATATATATGTGTATATTTTCTTCAGATGTAACATAGATTTAATGAGTTAATATTAAATTAAACTCATTTGATTTACGGTTGAAACTAGAATTGAGTAATCCCTAAATACTTTAGAAATTACATAACTTTTACGGAGTATTTATTCAATGAAATTGAAATTATGAATTAATACTTCGTTATTTGTTGATGCATGATGTTGGTGTTTATGGAATTCTTGTGAACTTCTCAAGGTATGAATAACGTTATCTGAAAAGTTTCGAGTACATCGATGATGAAAGTGTAAAATCAAACATATATTTGAGTAATACACTTGATTTATTATGAAATGGAATTCATTGAATTGAAACAGAGATTGTAGTTAACGATGATTAAGTCGCTAACGAAGGATGTACATCATAGCATATTAGTAATATGAATTAACCGAATAGTTAAGATTCACACATAATAGCTTAGTACGGAAAGATTTATTATGGTTTAAAAGTTTATATATATAAGATATACATATAAATCTTTAAGTAGAAATGAGTTAATACTTCATAACTCGTTGATACAATATACTCGTTGTTGATTCGTAATGATGTCCACAGTGATTCTTGAAATGGCAGAGCTTATGATGTTGTAGATGCTGCTGATTCTGACGATGCTGACGGCACTGACTGTGCTAATGATGCTGACGGTACTGTTGATGCTGCTGGTAAAAAAAGTCTAGCTTGTAAATCACGCACCATTCTTGTCAGGGTTTCTACTCTTCCTTCTATCATTTTGGTTCACTCATCTTATTTATGGTTAGGGCTATAATAGATAATCTCTAAGACTTTAGAGATTACATAATCGCCACAGAATGCTCCTCCAATGAAGTTAGAGATTAATACTTCATCGGTTCTTGTTGTTGGTACTACTTGGTATCTATGGTGCATATGATGCTGATGCTCGAGGTACAGATTGTGATGTTGAGGTGTGGGATGTGGATGTTATTGTTAGTGGTGGTGATGGTACTGTTGGTGTTGCTGATGGTGGTACTGTTGCTGCCGGTGCTGCTGCTGGTGCTTGTAACCTTTGTACCACATTCTCCAAAGCCACTACCAGAGCGCGAAGCTCGTTGACTTCTTCTATTACACCGAGGTGATTGTCGGTTCGGACGAGCGGATGAATAAGATCTAGAATTTGAGATAGTATATAGTCATGACGAGATACTCTGGAAATGAGAGAGAAAATATTATTACGAACAGGTTCACTGGTAAGTGCTTCAGGTTCTTCGCCAAGAGGGGAATGTGCGGAATGGAAGGGATCACCTTCTTCTTGCCTCCAATGATTTAGTAGACTACGAACCCATCCCCAATTCATCCAGAATTTATGATGGGTGATTGGTTGATCCATTCTGGTTACACTATCTTCGGAGTTCAGGTGAATATCCATATCGGAATAGCTATTGGAGTTTAAGGAGTTTGAACTAGATACGGGATCCATCTTGTATAATTAGGGAGATGATTTATGATTTGAAATAGGTTATAGAATTTAGATTGGTACTCTTCAATACATAATTTACATATGTATATATAATACCAAAATTCCATAAATCATGGAGGAATTTTTGGAAGATATCAAGAAAAGTTTATTGTAATAGATATGCTAAGATACGAAATTGTCTGTACACTATGTATGTAATAAATGCAGGAAAACGTGTCTAGACGTAAGGATGATAAGCATGTAATTTCCGACAAAGATTGATAAGAAAAACTTTTTGATATGCAGACACGGTCGAAGTCCAGACTCACTAATGCATCCTAACGACTATCAGTTAGACACACTAATGCAGACCTGGTTCGCTAAGACCACCGCTCTGATACCACATGAGACGAACCGTCCTAATCCATAAGGACGAATACAATAACATATGATTACATTGTGAGGTATTTGACCTCTAAATATATTTTACAAATATTGCATTCGTTTTTAAAAGACAAACTTTCATTTCAATGAACGTTGACAGGCATGCATACTATCTCATAATATATCCAAACTATGAATGACTTATTATCAATCTTGATTAACTCAACGACTCGAATACAACGTCTTTTGAAATATGCCATGAATGACTCCAAGTAATATCTTTAAAATGAGCATATGCACAGCGGAAGATTTCCTTAATACCTGAGAATAAACATGCTTTAAAGTGTCAACCAAAAGGTTGGTGAGTTCATAGGTTTATCGTAATCAATCATTTCCATAATTTTAATAGACCACAAGATTTCATTTTTCATAAATAACATTACACTCGCAAGTGTATAAAAATCCATTCGTATGACAAACACCTGGTAACCGACATTAACTTTAATGCATATAGAATATCCCCCGCATACTCGCAAGTATGCCATATACTGGCAATCGTAATCACCATTTAATCGAAGTACTAAAGCATTCCAAATTCCAGAATGGGGTTTGTTAGGCCCATAGATCTATCTTTAGGATTAGCGTCAATTAGGGGTCATTTCCCTAATTCTTAGGTTACCAGACTTGAAGGGGCGATATTCGGTTTAATAATCCAACCATAGAATGTAGTTTCGCGTACTTGTGTCTATTTTGTAAAACAATTATAAAAGCAGTGCATGTATTCTCAGCCCAAAAATATATATTGCAAAAGCATTTAAAAAGGAGCAAATGAAACTCACCATACTGTATTTCATAGTAAATATGCATATGATGGCATTGAACAAGTGCAAAGTTGGCCTCGGATTCACGAACCTATATTAATTATATATATTTATATGTTGGTTAATAACTGTCTAATAATTTAGGTCAAGTCATAGTATATCACAATCCTAATGCTCGAGATTATCATGCAAAAGTCAACAAAAGTCAATCTGACTAAAAAAATGATTTCTAAAATTTATACATGATTATTATATAACTTAAATAGAGTCGTTTTATATATTTAATATATTTAACAGCTTTTATTAGAGTAAATAATATAATTCATTTATTAATACATAAAATTTTATATTAAAATTTATATAATAAAAAATATACTTTTATATATCTTAAGTAATAAAATTTATAAAGTTCATTTAATATCATAAAAATATAATGATAAGTATTATTAATGTAATTATATTACATGTAGTATAATATCTTTGTATCATATATTTATTTGATTAAATAATATCGATAATAACAATAATAAATAAAAGTTGTATTATTTTGTAATAATAATTATTATTATTCTACTAATAGCAAGAACAATATTTATATTTACTAAAAATGATATTAATTATGATAAAATGATAATTTATAATTACAAAGATATTTTTATTAAAAATAATAATTTTAGTAAGAATGATAGTTTTAATATTAATAATACTTTTAATAATAATAAAAATAATGAATATGATATTTTTTTCTAAATCAATAACTTACAATATTTTTATTTCATCATAATACTTATATTCATTATTTCCTAATTGTCCGTTTAATAGCTCTTAGTACTCTTTTATATAGCATTCATAATAATGATAATAATAGCAATTATAATAATTAGATTATACTAATTTTAGTTTTAATGATAATGATACTAATAAGTATTATAATAATATTAATGATAATACTAATAATTATGATAATAATAATAATAATGATAATATTAATAATAATATTCAATGATAACAACAATAATAATAATAATAATGACATTAACAATATTTAATAATAATACCTATATTAATAATGATAATAATAATAATAATAATAATAATAATACTAATAATAATAATAATTAGATAATAATAATAATAACGACGATAATAACGACGATAGTAATAATAATCATTTTAACAATAATACTAAAATTCAGTTGACTATAACTTCTAATCCGTTCATCTAAACCATTCGATATCTAAATGAAAATTTATTAATTTTTCGCCAGTTTTCCAATGACATGCATATCATATACCTTATCTCAATCGTATATGTACTAAATTCATAATTTATCATAAGCTATCTAATGATAAAATTAAACATACAAGTATGCATAAACATATATACTCGAGCACTAGTCAGGGATACACTATTAATATATAAAAGTTAAGTTTTGAGTGCTCACGTATCAATATTGTGATTCAATATTGCAGAAATTGTACGTAGACGCAACGAAGATGATAAACACTAGGTTGACCTCACGAGCATACCCACGAACTATACCCATAACCTCGATAGCTATAACCCATACTTTCCTTAACTCTATCCCTCTCAAAAATAATTTTGAAAATATTTGGACAGCACTCCGTCGTAATATTTTATGTATAATACTAATTAATAATAATACTACTAATAATAATAATAAGATTAATAATAATAATATTAATCTTAATAATAATAATAATAATAATAATAATAATAATAATAATTTAAATAAATAATTTATATACTGAGTATATATCTCTCGATAGAGAGAATGAGAATGAATCGAGCAAACAGCAAGCTCGGGCTTTATAGCCCTGATCTGGATTCCTCAACTCCCCAATTACGGAGGTTATAGAGTAAGAAGTGCCACGATTGTGGAGCACCCACTTCCAGCTCACCCTCATTTTCCTCGTGGGCTGCCGACGGTTTTATTATATGATATATATATTTATATATTTAATTTTTATAATTAATTATATATTATATTATATTTACGTGCATAGTTAATTTGTAAATTTTGTTCCAAAGACTTGTACGTTGTCACTCAACTTATGTCTTGGTTCCGATCTTTCGAACGTTAACTCGTACGCTGAGAAAACTAGCACTTTACGTTACGCGACGTGTACCTTTATTAATAATTCGACTTAGTTCACCATTAACTATATTATTCAAAGTGTAACTTAATCACTTAAGTGTTTTGGTCATTTGCTTCTATAAATCAACGCCTCGTTATTTATCAAAGCATATTAATTTAAATCAAAACTTTTTATGACTAAGTTAATATATATATATATATATATATATATATATATATATATATATATATATATATATATATATATATTCATTTAGAATTATAAATTTATACATAATATATATGTCTGAAATATTTATCTAATAATATAATATTTGGCTTTTCAAAACTAATTATATTTCAAAGATTATTATATATAACCGTTTAAATAATAGAATTTACTATGTCGTATCACGTTTATGTTTTTGAAACACTATATATATAAATTTATAATATAAAGCTTTAATTGAATTCTTCTAATTCTATATAATCCTTTATAAATAACAAATTACAATACTCAGTTTTTGAAATCATTTTCATACGTTTGAAAATAGATCAGTCGAATATTATGAAATCCAGTTCTCTACTAACTTTTGTCTAACCCACGTCAATTGACACATTTGTTCTTACTTGTAAATGACTTTACCATTTATTCCGAATATCGTTAAAAAGGAAAGGTTTCCTAAATCAAAGTGGACCTCTCAACAGAGACTCGTAATCATACAATTTATCTGATAAATCAATCATTTGATATTATCTTCTAATTCCACCGATAAACATATTGAAACAAGTACGTTCATGTAAAGTATTATACGTTTAATACTTTGTTAATATTCTCAAGTTATAATATATATACATATATGTATAATCATATTCATTTATATAATGGTTCGTAAATCGTCAAAATTTGGTCGAGGTTAAATGAATGTATGAACATAGTTTAAAATTTTTGAGATTCCACATTACAGACTTTGCTTATCGTGTCGGAAATATATAAAGATCAAGTTTAAATTTGGTCAGAAATTTCCGGGTTGTCACAGAATTGCAACTCTCGGTAATCATCTCAAAGGAACTAACGCCTCATGAAAAAGTGGAATTAATCGAATTTTTAAAGTCACATAAAAAAGCAATCGCTTGGAAGATCTCTGACATAAAAGGGATCAGTCTGAAATATTGCATTCATAAGATCTTCATGGAAGATAAATTTAAACCGTCAAATTAGAGACAATGAAGGGTGAATCCCCAAATTCAAGAAGTCGTCAAGAAAGAAGTCATCAAACTTATTGATGCCGGTTTGATCTATTCGATCTCCGATTCACCATGGGTCAGTCATGTACAAGTAGTACCAAATAAAGAAGGGATGGCCATTACCACAAATCAGGATAATGAACCCATCCCAACTCGGGAAGTCTTCGGATGGAGGGTATGCATAGACTATCGTAAATTAAATGATGCAACCCGAAAAGATCTTTTCCTTTGCCATTCATTGATCAAATGCTGGAAAGATTATCAGGGAACGAATTCTAATGTTTCCTTGATAGATTTCCGGTTATTTCCAAATCCTCCTTGATCCAAAGGACCAATAGAAAACAACCTTCACTTGTCCTTACGGAACATTCGCTTACCGACGCACGCCGTTTGGACTATGCAACGCGCCTGCCACATTTCAAAGGTATATGGTAGCGATCTTTCATGACATGATTGAGAATTGTATGGAAGATTTTATGGATGACTTATCTCTCTTTGGAAGTAACTTTGCTACATGTCTTTCTAATCTTGACAAGCTGCTCGCCCGATGTAAAGAATCAAACCTAGTTTTGAACTAGGAGAAATGTCTCTTCATGGTAAAAGAAAGAATAGTCCTAGGACATAGGATTAACAAAAATGTAATCGAAGTCGACAAGACCAAAGAGGAAAATATAAAAAAACTGCCTCCACCAACCTCAGTGAAAGCTGTAAGCGGTTTCCTCGGACACGCTGGATTCTACCGACGCTTCATCAAGGATTTTTCCAAGGTCACAAGGCATATAACCCAACTCCATAGCTCCCAACTGGAGCCTACCTTTTGAAATCATGTGCGATGCCAGTGTCTTCACCGTTGAAGCTGTGTTAAGTCAACGGGAGGATAAGCACTTTCACACAATATTCTAAGCTAGCAAAACTCTTACCGGAGCTCAAGAAAACTATAACACTGCGGAAAAGGAATTGTTAGCAGTAGTATTTGCCTATGATTAATTACGATCTTATCTAATCATGTCCAAGACTATAGTTTATACATATCATTCTACCCTTAAGTATCTTTTCAACAAGCAAGATGCAAAACCAAGACTTCTACGATGGATCCTGTTTCTCCAAGAGTTTGATATAGAAATTAAGGATAAAAAGGGAGCAGAGAACGTCGCATCATATAATCTTAGTCGCCTAGAAAATTCAGCGATGGAATAGCTTGATGAGCGAGATTTCAGAGACCAGTTTTCGGAAGAACAACTTATGAGCTTAGGATAAACCGAGACCTGTTCAAAATTTAGTGATAATCCTTGGTACGATGACATAGCCAACTTTTTAGTTGTAGGAGTAGTCCAGAAAAGGATGAGTACGTCCCAAAATTTCTTTTGAGATGTCAAGCATTACTTATGAGATGATCCATACATGTTCAAAATTTTTCCAGACCAAATAATCAGAAGGTGTGTCGACAGAAAACAACCAATAGAGATTCTCTGCCAATATCATCATGGACCAACTGGAGGTCATCAAGAAAATTTAACTGCAAGAAAAATTTACGATTCGGGATTCTACTGGCCTACCATATTTAAGGATGTGCAAGATCTTGTAAAACGTTGTGACTTCTGTCGAAGGCAAGGAACCATCTCTGTAAGAAATGAGATGCCTCGCACCTTCATTAAATCTTGTGAGATTTTTGACATATGGGGATTAGACTTTATGGGAACATTCCCGAAGTCAAATGGAAAAGAGTATGTCCTTGTTGCGGTAGGTTATATCTCCGGATGGGTAGATACGTGATATCGGCTCATTTATACATTTATTCATTCGCGATATCGAGTCCTTTTGGTAATTATTTGGTGAAAATTGAAGTATTTAGTTCATGATTTTAAAGAAATGATAAAGTGAGCTCATGAAGTCTTAGTATTGGTTTTCGTGTGATTTCTACAAGTTTCAGCATCAAACGAGTTCAAGACAAAGCAAAATAAGAAGAAGAAAAAATAAAGTTTAGTACAGACCCCCATCGCGGTCGCGATGGGGTGTGTCCCGGTCACGACAAGTAGACAGAACTTGCCAGTTTCCGAAGTTACTCGAGTTGCAGTCGCGATAGCATTAGTCAAGGTCGCGATACATATTTTTTCTTAGGAGCATGGTCACGATGTGGTGGGTCGCGGTCGAGACACGGGGTCAATCAGGACTCTGATTTTTACCCTATAAATACCCCTAATAAACCCCTAACTTAGGGTATCGAATATTTTACAAATTCTGGATCTCGGAGGGTCTTTTCAAGGGTTTTAAAGCCATTCTTCATCATTTTTGGAAATCCTAACATCAAGGTTGAAGATTGGAGCAACTATTAATCATTGGTACCCTAGTTCTTCATTATATTTGTTATTTTATGATGAATACTATTTGTTCCAATTGTTAAATCGTTCTTTCTTTTACTATGCTGGGCTAAACATAACTGTGTCTACTTGATGTAAAACTTATGATTATGGATTGTTCTATCTTTTAATTTATTAAAGGTTATTATGTTTAGTTAATTGTGCTTTCTTAAAAGATCCATTGTTGTGTTTATCTATATATTGTTATTTAATTATACAGGTTATTGAATTTGGTTTATGTGAGTTTATCAACATTCATAGCTTGTACTTCATCTCTTAGATCTAAACAATTGTATGTGAGTGCAATTGGTGATTAAATTAATATTGTTATAATACAATCGTGTAGGCTATAACGAGTGATCCCATTAGTCTAGGTTTTATGTGAGTTTAACCAAGATAAAGTCTGGTTTAATTTAACATGGTAATTTGGACCTCTGAATGATAACTAATGTGAGTTAATTGAATTCATTATGCCTTTGGTTTATTGATTTTGTGAGACCGATATGAACTAATTACCTAGACCTTTAATAGCGGTTTTAATAGAAGAACAATCCTAGTCATTTGTTGAGCATTAAAGTGGACACTGCTTCTCATTATCTGGTTTATTCGTTAAATTACTTTTTCTACTATTTTAATTTATTTAAATTCAAATCAAAAACCCCCCAATTCTTAAGATAATTAATAGTTATTTCAATCTTGAACACTGCTCTCTGTGGACGAACTTGTGCTTACTAGATTCTTTATTACATTGATCATAATAGTTGCCTGTATTCGTGTGTTAAATTAGTTAAGTTTAGTTCAATAAAAGTAGGTGTAGAAAACACACGTCAACTTTTTGGCCCCGCTGCTAGGAAGCGGTGTGTGTTAGGATATTAATAGCTTTTGGTTATTCGATCCTTTTGTGGGAAATTGTTTCCGCGGAAGTTACTTTTTTAGATTTATGTTTTTATGTTGGTTGTGGTGTGATTGCATTTTAGATTTACGTTTTTGTGTTGGTTGTGGTGTGATCACAACTTAGGTGAAATAGAACTCTGGAACCGTCTAGAGTTTTGTAATACGCGCATTAGGTGAAAGAAGAGCAGTTGATCTTAGAGGGTTTCATATCGTTACCTTTTTATATTCTGAGTTTTTTAAATATATTAAGAAAGAAGAAAAGATGGGTGACGAAAATTAGACGATGGAGGCAATGATGAAAGCTACACGTGCTGGGAATGGCCATGATATTACATAGCCTGCTGTTACAGTGGATTTTGAGGTTAAGGGGCAAATCCTAAACATGATTTCACATCAGTGCCAGTTCAGGGGTACACCAAAGGAAGACGCTAACGAGCATCTCCAAACTTTCAAAGGAATCTACAACTTGTTCAAAATCATGGATGTACTGGATACAGTGATATATTTGAGGGTGTTCCATGGTCCTTGAAGGATGATGCAAATGATTGGTTAGAGTCCCTACCCGAAGGTGAAATCAGAAGTTGGGATGTTATAGAAGACAGGTTTTTACAATGGTTCTTTCCTGCTTCAAAGGCTGCAAAGTTGCAAAGTAACATCAATCATTTTGTTCAAAATCCTAGTGAAACACTTTATGAAGCTTGGACACGATTTGGTAAGATGTTAAGGAATTGTCCTCAATACGAGTTGAACAAATTTCAAAAGGTCCAAATTTTATATAAGGGTGTTAATGTTCCTACAAAGAAGGAGATTGATATTACTGTAGGTGGTTCTCTCATGAAGAAGACACCGAATGAAGCTCATAACATCATATCCAGAACTGCTACACATTCTTAAGATCGACACCAAGAGATTGATATTTCTGGAACATCTAAAATCACAAGTATCAAGGCTAGTGAAGAACTTGCATCGGTTAAAGCTCAGTTGTCAACTTTCGAAAGACAAATAGAGAAACACACAAAATATATTCATGCTATGAGAGTTAGTTGTGAAGTGTGTCAGGGACTGCATCTTACGAAGGACTGTGATAAGATGACCATGGAATAGAAGGTGAACTACTTGGATACTCAGTATAATAATCAGTATCAAGGAGGTAGTTCGGGTTATCAAAGGAATGGACCACTGGGGTTCATCAATCGAAATTAGAATCAGTCTTTTGTGGAGTAAGTTCCTTCGTTGGAAGAATTTCTTAGAGGGTTTATGATTAAATCGGATGAGATTATTTCGTTGCTGAAATAAGACAGGGACTTGATAAAGCAACAGCTGAGGAATAAACAAGCTTGACATAGAATTTGGAATGGGAAGTGGGTCGAATATTGTAAGTATTGTCAGAAAGACCACCGGGTGCTCTCCCCTCAACTACCCAATTGAACCCTAACAACTATCGGCCAACCCGAACAATTCTAACTAATGCTAATAGAAGTTATGTGAAAAACAAAGATCCTCAGGTGTCTAGTTATTCACAGGTCAATGCTATTTCTAGCTTTGAGGGTTATGGTTCCGATGAGTTTGTTTTGACTTATACTCTTGGTGGTGAAGATAGTTGGATTCGAGTTAGTGATATAACTCCTGCTAATGGTAATTATTAAGGAGCTTCTTATAATATTCCCATCAACAGAAGAAGAACTCCTGGGGTTTACCTATCAGAAAGCAGCACAGATCAACACAGGCCTTCGACGGGACAGCTAGGACCGAGACGTTTGATTCTAGAGAGTGTTGAGGAGGATATCAGCATGACACCACCAGCTCCTCTAGTATGACGCTCCAGGCGTTTAGCTTCTAAACTCGCTGAGCATCTAGAGCCATTGGAACCGCATGAGCCACAGGTTGTGATTCATCATGGAGTCACCATGAGTGATCCAACTGTCACATGGGCATTGCTTAGATATCATCAGAGACTCTACAGAGCTTTCAGAGCATATCTTTAGCGTGAAGGAATGCCCTGGAGTACTCTAGGACCTTTATCATTTAGATTAGTGTGTCGTGTTCCACTTGCACGATAAGCTAATCCTAGGCGCTCTACTCCAGTCTCGGTACATTCAGTAGCCTCAACAGTCGCCCCAGTTCATGCCACCCCTATCATGACACCTGTTTTAGCTATTTCACCTGCTCCAGTCACTGAGACAATCCCTATTCAAGAGCTACCTGAGGGCTGCCACTTAGTCACAGTCCCTATTTCAGTAGAGCCATCTATGGCCCAGGTCTTTGAGATTAGCGGGAGCATCCCCGAGGAGAAGCCATTCCCGAGCCTATCACACCTGGAGATACCGTCAGACCTATGTCTAGACACACTATTTGGCCCTGAGTTGGGTGCAGGACAGCCACTTAAGGATTTTCCAAGATTGGAGGACGATGATGATATCTTCGGACCTAACGGATACTTCACAAACACTGCTCTACAAACAGGCCAGGACAGTATTTCATAGACAACTTTATTTACTTTTAACTTTATCTTTATTATAGAAGCATTGTATAGAAAATATCTAATGGAAATGCTACTCTCTTTTGTTCTTCATGCAGAATCTTATCAAAAAGAGACTAGTCCTTTCCAGCATTAGGAGCATAGCCTGACCATAGGAAAGCCCTGCACTAGGAGAATAACTTGACCGTAGGGAAGTAATCTTTTCTCAAACCTCTTTCAATTATTACGCACTAAAATCTCTAAGTGTAGGGTCATCCCCGCAACCAACTTAGAGATTCTAGAAGATATTGTCCTTAATTTATCAAAGTATTCAAAATATTCTATTTTCGGGAACATTAGGGACAATTTTCTTCTAAGTGTGGGTATTGGGTAAAGGTTTAAGAACAATTAACCGTAAATGTCAAATTTTTGAAAAATTCTTTTGTTTAAAAAGTAATTAGTAAAGAATATTTGGGAAATTCGAAAAAATTCTTACCTCGTTTTACCCAAAAGATTCTATAAAATTGTTAGAAATCAGTTTTCGGAACATTCACTAGAACCGAATGATTAAGCTAAAACTCATGATTTGTGTCAAAAGATTTATTTCGAATAAATATTAATACGCATGACCAAGCACGGCACCTACTCCCAAAAAGTAAGGAATTCTTGGACCCAAAGTACCTGTATGACCCATCAAATCTACAGTACTTTGTCAATTCATTTGATGAGCGTTCCGGTGTACGGTATAAGTTAGAACTTGGTTTTGACATACGTTTCAAAGCCAATGGTTAGTAAGCACCATACGTGGTGCAGGTGCGATTCTCCTTCCGAAATCATTCTGAATAGAGAAGTCAAAACCCATCTGTTTCTGTTTCCACTCAATGTAGTTAAAGCGACCAACTCACACCAAAGAGTTGAGGAATCAGAAACACTCGCCCTAAATTCACTACCAAAATACACTACCCATTCACCTTCATTCCTTTTCCACTTTTTAGAAGATCCAGAGATCAATAAACAAATAGATCGATCAAATTTGCTTCAAAAGCACTTGTTAAAAGTTTCTGAACCCCCGATTGTTTTTGATAGGTCAAAGGCCTATTTTCGGTGAATTATCACTTCCTCTCTGGGCACCAGGAACAAAAGAAAAAAGTTATGAAGAAAAGGGTATGCCAAAAAAATGATGTGAAAGAGCAAAGTCTCTAGAATAAAGGCAAGAAAAACCCGAGAAGTTGCCCAAAGAAGGATTGTCGGAGGAGACAAGAAAAATTCTAGACAAAAGCATTTGCAAAATCTGCATCTTTTGAATAACTTATCACGGAATTCAAGCCATTCTATATCCAAAAATGGATACTCTGAAGAATTAAAATCTATCATTTCTCTTTAGAAGTCGAAAGATCC
Organism: Rutidosis leptorrhynchoides; assembly: GCF_046630445.1. NCBI lineage: Eukaryota > Viridiplantae > Streptophyta > Magnoliopsida > Asterales > Asteraceae > Rutidosis > Rutidosis leptorrhynchoides. The sequence goes on from NC_092335.1 coordinate 563,309,037, forward strand.
AAATACCTTTCACCTTTCCACAAACTCCTCAAACAACCCTACAACCCGTCTTCCTCTTGAGAGAATGCCTAGGAAGAAAATCAGTGACGTCCTTACTTAACCGGTGGAGATATCAATGCTTTACCAAGCCTATAATGAGAGAACCGTTACACGAATGGCTTCTGAGCGACAATACAACTAAAATAGGGCACCCTAAACACTTGAGTGATAAGAGTGATCCGATAGTGAGAAGCCTGGTCATGTACACTCTACATCTAAGAGTTGGAAAGTATGCCTTTTTTTTACCATGGACGCGATCGAAATCTAGCGACCAAACTGATGATGCAGCGGAGGTGTACGTGAAATACTATTATTTTTATTACGGAATACTATACAAATTACACAAGTTTTAATTTACTTTATTTATAGATGGGATATACCTAAACTCTGCTACAACACTATAGGCAGTGTACCTAATCGTAGAGTAGTATAGTTTTTAGTAAGTCGTTCGTTCTATAGGGAGACAACTTATTTTACACTATATTTTTATATAACTATATTTGTAAAAAATATAAATATATAAATTATAATTATTATTATTATAAAAGGGGGTTTTACCGTTTAATGACTGGTTTGTCGATATTATATTTTAAGCGAAGCGTAAAGTAAATGACGATATATAACTAAATTTAAAATAAATAACAATAATTAAAATAACAATAAATAAAAATACGAGGAAATATGAAATAAAATATATTATGCTTATTTAAACTTCCATACTCATGATGTTTGACGTTTTGATTTTGATTTATTACCCTGGGTTAATTGTTCTTTGTCCTGGATTATTTGATATGTCCATCTGATTTTGTCCATAATAGTCCATCAGTCATAATTATAAAGTGCGAGGGTCTTCGCCAAATTAACCTTATACCCGAAGTCAAATATTCCAACTAATTGGGGACTTAAACTGTAATAAGGTTTTAATACATTGTTAATGATTACACAGGTTATCGACTGCGTGTAACCCAAGGTTTTACTACTTTATTAACAATTATACCAATTTCCCTTGAATGTAATCCACCCCTGTTTTAATAAGTCCATTGACTATTAATCTATCCCCGTGTCCGGTCAAATGAACAATTATTAGTATTTATAAATATCCCGCTCACCGTACCCGATCAAGCGTATGTGGTTATTTATAGTTACGTCAAATTGTAAATCTCTATATTAATCAAATATAAAGTCCATTAATAGCCCATAGCCCAATTTCCACAAGTGTCGGTCTTTTGTCCAAACCCCAATTATGGTCCAAAGCCCAATAACCCCGTCTTGATATTTAGCCCAACATCACGATTACTTCAGCTCAAATAAGCATAATAATAACTTAAGTACGATACATAATTAAAAAGGGAGAATTTAGCTTACACTGATTATTAATCGCGTAGTGTTACAGAGACAGAGTTTCGACTTTAAAACCCGTAAAATAACCTTTACATTACCCAAACTAACTAATATAAAACTAAACTATGTTATATATATATATATATATATATATATATATATATATATATATATATATATATATATATATATATATATATATATATATATATATATATATATATATATATATATATATATATATATATATATATATATATATATATGTTATATATGTTATATATACATATATATATATATATATATATATATATATATATTATATATTATATATTATATATTATAATTACAGAGGGAGTATATATATTTTTGTGTGTGTTACTCGTCGAAATTCTGGCCAATTTATAGACCTGACCACACTTTGAGAGCCATGCGATCGCATGGCTTTCCCTTGTTACTCCCATGCGATCGCATGGCCAGGCTGGCATGCACCCATCCTTCATTTAAAACATGGGATGCTCGATTTATATAATATATAATATAATATATATAATTTTATATAATTATATATATATATATATATATATATTATATTATATTCATGTGCATAGTAGACTTGTAATTTTAGCTCCGTTGCGTCGTACGTTGATAGTTGGTTCATGTCCCGGTTTCGGATTTTCGAACGTCCTTTCGTACGCGTAGATATTTTGTACTTTACTTTCCGCGGCTTGTACTCTTGTAAATTTTAGACGTTTCTCATCAATAAATGGAATCACTTGGATTGTAACTTGTACATTTGAGCTTTTTGGTCATTTGCGTCTTCAAATCGTCGTTTTCTTCTTTTGTCTTCGCACTTATTTATTTAAACGATTATTACATAAAAATAGAACAATAGTAACTAAAAGCTTTATATATTGGGATAATATTGCGACTAAATATATGTTCATTTGGAGCACTATCACAAACCATCGAAGTTCGAACCTTTTTCTACTACTTTCGAAAGATGTGACGACTTCTGATGAAAGCATAATAAAAGAATCCAAGGGTGGGCAAGGGAGAATCTATTAGAAGAGAACCTTATATTCCCGTTTTTTGCTTGAGGACAAGCAAAGCTAAGTGTGGGGTATTTGATATCGGCCAAAAAGTCACATTTTTACCCCCGATATTGAGCCCTAAATCAATAAAGTTCCAAACTTTATCGGAAAAATAATCCCTTTTCGGTTAAATTTTTAGATTACGTAATTACGAAGGCGATGCAAAAAGAATCAAGTAAAACGGAGTTAAAACGAAGATTCTAGAGCTAAAACGATGAAAGACAAGTTACGACCCCATAAATCAAGTTACGATCCAGCAAAACAACAGACCAGGACAGGCCATACGGCTTGCCATACGGCCTGCCATGATGGGAAACAGCCTGCCAGCATACGACCATGGCATACGGCCTGCCAGTTGTATGCCAGGAGATTTTTTGCCTATTTAAGGAGCTTTTTTGCATTCATTTTTACACACACCCAATTTATAATTAAATTTAGATTTTTAAGTCTTTTAGTTAGTTTTTAGTAGTAGCTAGCTTAGCTTTTATTTTTTGGAGGATATCCCGGCGAGTCCCTGCGATCTCGGACAGATTTCTTCAGCCTTTTCATATTTTTATCCGAAACGCTTGTCTCATTAATTAAACATGTGTTGTTATCATTTATGTTTAATAATACGTTCCGATATTTCCATGTTAGCTTAATTAATCTGTATGTTGCCATGATAGAAGTTTGGGTTAGCATAATTATGTTAAATTAGTACGGTTACTATTGTTATGCTGAATTTGTGACCCCGATATATTTGTATGCTAGCATCTTAAGGATTGACCAACCTAGTTTGTGATCAGGACTTATCCACTTATATGAACTTAGCTACTTCACAGGATTAAGACCCCTGGTTATACTGTATCTAAAGATTCTATGAACTCGATATGGCCGGAGTTCCCGAGAGGCATCTAATGCGCTTTTAGGACACGGAACTAAGGAATTGAGACATGAATGACCTAGTATGCTTATTGATTGTTCCAAAGAGACCTGTTAGAAACTGTTAAGATCTAGTTAGTGCCCGAACTGTGTGATCCAAACTTATTGCATGTTCTTGTTTGATTGTTGCCTTAGGATTAAGTCATATCAACTGTTTAGGTATCTATTAGGTTTCTATCTGCTTTACTTTCAATATATCAACTGAAATGCGGTATAATGTTTAGATTGGTATGATCTCATTAGTATGATGAAATGGTTGTAAGTTTACATTAATGTTTTGTCAACTTGACCTGACGGACTCTTTCCGTTTGTGATCAGTGTTCACTCAACATGGCACGTTGTTATTCAGTTATCCAAATTGATAACGAGGGTTACTATTAGAACTCAACTCACTAATAAACCTAGTACTTTACTTAGGATAACCTCCAAGGTATAGTTACCTTTCAATTATACAACCAAGTGACATACTTTTCACTACTCAACGAGAACTCCGAGAGTCTAGAGATAAGTAGGTCTGTGTAATTGGCTCATCCAACCATATCTACACTATTCTAAGCATAGCTTTAACATAAACATAATTACCTTTTCCTAGCTCAAACTAATATCTTGATCAATATTTCCCTGATCTGCATACTCCGGATATCCCTCCATCATCTTTACTTTTCTGCAATTAGGATTATTAGCTAAAAACCAACTACTACCTTTTATCCAGGTAATTTAACCAAAGACAATTGTCCACTTGATTTTCAGTTCGTTAAACCATTCAAAAAAACGACTCTAGGTTAACTTACACCTTCTACCTTAGTAAGTTAAAAGTAAATTTATGCATCGCAAAATATAAATAATAAACCACTGTTTTCCCTCTTGATTAGCTGATTCTGACGCCTTATGACCTAACGACACCACATAAATAAAACCGGCCGTTTCGGTCATATCATTGGTGAATTGCGATTTCCTGCTGACTTTGTAGTTGTTGATTTAAGGGAATGTAAGGGTGTACCACACGTTCTAGGTAGACCATTTTTAGCAACTGTAGGTGCTTTTACTGATTGGACAATTGGGAAATTGACTTTTAGGGATCGAGGTAGAAGTTTGAGTTTTCAAACTAAGTTTTCTAAAAGCCCGCCACCCGCCAAGTAGGTTCTGTGAATGTTGTTGCTGGTGATATCTCCACTAAAGATACGACAGGAATGGGTAAAACGCTTAAGTGTGGGGGGAAATCCAATGGGAAAGATGTGGTTAAACCGCCCGATGATAGTATTATTGATAAATCTATGAGAAGGTAGTGTGTGTATATATATATATATATATATATATATATATATATATATATATATATATATATATATATATATATATATATAGAGAGAGAGAGAGAGAGAGAGAGAGAGAGAACTACTTTACGAACTATTAAATTACAAAAAATGCTACTATAAAATTTGCAGTATGAAAACTAATATGTCCCGTCTAAATAATTGATAAGTAAACTTGTACGATATATTTTAATTAATATTACTCTGCATTGAAGTTTGAAAGATATGTAACCCAAACAATTGGATTGAATGAATAATTGTGGGGACTTAATTAAAATAATTAAATATAAGCTATTAATATTTCATTGGAATTGAATCTATATGGAGAGGCTGAGCACACATCTGTCTCCTCCCTATCTCCGCTACTGTTTATAAGAATCAATTTTGATTAAAAACCCGCAAAAATATCATAATAATAGCGATTCATAAGTTATATATAAATAAGTGAACACTTTTAACAACTACACACAATAAACACACAAAATATACCAGATGATTAGTAAACATCATACACGTGTGATGCTATCATATCAATAACAAAATTTCTATTTAGGTTTGGCGATATGCTTGGCCGCTAGCTTATAATTAAGTGCGAAGATTATATCATAATTATTCGAAACCATAAACATAAATATATGAAAACGTAAACTTACTATGTTATAAGCGAAAAGCACAAATGGTCTTCAAATCCAAAATCGATATCAAAGCTCACAGACTTGTGGAATGTAAAAACCCTAAAATTGAATGAAAAACAGTGATAACGCGGAGATAGAGAAACATAAAGATGGATATGAAATACTAAAGATTATGCAATATACTTTGAATTTCAATTTTAAATGACAGTAGAATACTGAGTATTAAATTTGAAAGCAATTTGCTTGGGTAGAAAGGATGTGAGTATTCAAGAGAAAGATAAATTGATGGGGTAAAAAGAGGTGAATTTAGTGACATTTTAATTTTTAATACCATTAAATACATACTTTAATAGGATTTATCATAATATAACTGATATTTCTTAAGAAAACATCACATATAATTCCTTTGCATTAGAGCTTGCAGCTTGCTAAGTCATCTTTATAACATCAGTATTAAATTTTTTTATTTTACATCAGTAGTTTTTTTTTTTTTTTTTTTTTTTTTTTTTTTCCTTTTGGCAAAAACTGGACTTGTATTAATTGAACAATTTCACAAAAGTAGTGAAAATTAAGATTACATCAGTATTAAATTAAGATTATAACATCAGTATTACCTTTATATATAATCAGTATTAACTCCATTTAATAGATAGTAGTGATAGTGATATTGATAGATATCCATATCTATAGGCGTAGTTAGTGATATCTTTTGTCTTGAAAGGGCTCAATCAAGAGGTCGACACATATCCATGTAAAGGGAACAAATATCACCATCAACCTTTTAATTTCATGCAACAATTTTGGAGTTGCAAGTAAACTGAAAAGCAAAAGAGCCTGATGAATATTACCATATTCTTTTTTCAAAAACAACAAATACTTATTAGAGTATCATTTACACTAAAATTTGAGTCTATTGGGTCAACTATTTGAATCCATTAGACATTAGGTGTTGAGAAAACAAACAATGAGAACAGTTCAATATATTATTTTTAGTCGAATACGGAGTAATATATTAGAAGATTCATCTAGACACGTTGAAATTCATTTCCATCTCATTTAATATGAAAACATTATAAAATAAAAAAAATAATAAACTTACAAAATAGAAAAATAAAAAACTTAATCAAAGCAAAAAAAAAAAAAAATTTAAAAAAACTTATTATATTTTCAAAAGTAATAAAGATGAAAAAATTAAATTTTTCTAAAGTAAAAAACAAAACTTATTTTTTTTAAATATATATATTTTTTAAGAAAATTTTTGACCCGACCCAACCTGTTTGGATTGATTAGTTACTTGTTTGAATTTTGAGACCCTTTCGAACCATGACATGTTTTGATAGACCCAACCCAACCTGACTCATTTGCCATACTTAAATACCATATAAACAAAACAACGAATATTACAATATTCTAGATCGTGAAAAATCACACTTTAAATTTATAGCCATCAGAATTAAACGATTTATACATCTTTATTCATAATTGTACACATGCTATGCATAATGAAATATCTTCTTTTGTCCCGGACAGCAGTTAGTTAGAGATCACCTAGAGAGTATGTAACCACCCACGCGATCATTTATTGCAGTTGTTATATCCGCTCCCAACTGCGTGCTCAGGAGGAAAACTCGCACCAATCCCATAGTGAGTACTTAGTAAACCATGAATGTTAAATAGACTATCACGAAATTAATTTGAGACCATTTAAGTCGTATACGTCAAATTAAAACTAATTTGCTCTCCCTGCATAACTTAAAAGGGATTAACCTCATTTGTTTATCCATGTAAAAAGTGCCGTTTATACGGAAAATGATGTTTGATAAAAATAGTCATTATATGTTGGTGATTTAAGTGTGATTCAAAGAATTATTTTAGTGTATCGAATATTTGAATTTACTAGGTTGAAAGTGAAACTATCTCTAATACTCTAAAATGATTTGGAGAGTGTAGAGTACATGTCCATCAAAGAGCTAAAGAGATAGTTTGATTTGGATGTTAGTTTGTTGAAAACAAACAAAAGTGACTATCATGGCTTACAGTGCGCCACACCTGCTAAATGGTGCGCCACACCATGTAGTGGAATGGTACGCCGCTCTAAGGAGTAAAAGCGCCGCACCTTATAATGTAAAATGTCAAAGTTGAAATCAGAAGATTTTAGGAAATTATGATGTGCTTCTTAGTGTTAAGGTGCGCCACACCTAGTCAATGGTGCACCACACCATATCGAATACACTGCTGAAAGGTTGCAATGTTAAGGTGCGCCACACCTAGTCAATGGTGTACCACACCATGAGAATTGTTCCTTGCAATGTTTACCCAAATGGGTGCCTTTAGTCCATGAACGTGTTGGGACATGTTTAAGTGGTTTATTAGTGTTCTAAAGCACTCATTCAAACATGTTCATTGCCAAGGGTTGTGACTTTTGACCATAACTAAATTTGAAAGGTTGCAACACTTCATTGCACCTTTTAACCCATTATAAATATAACTCTTCATACATTGAAGAAAGGTTCCAAAAATTTAACATTTCTAAATCACTTTAAATACTCAAACTTACAGATTCTATTTTCTACAATTGCAAGGAACAATTCTCTTTTAGTCAAGAAATTTGTTCATACTAGTCTTATCACAATATTGATTTTGTGAAACCCGTGATCAAGTGGGTAGAAATAATTTATTGAAAAAGTGTTCACACGATTCTAGTATCAATCCGGATACAGATCCTCAACCCACTAATCTACATTTCTAATAAATCAATAAAGTACTTAAGGAATCATGGCCGGTGAATCGGTGAAAGAGATGACTTCAAGGTTTTCAAAGTTGGAGAAGTTTGAGGGTGTAGATTTTAGAAGATGGCAAAAGTAGATGCAGTTTTTGTTGACCACTTTAAAGGTGGTTTATGTTCTATCAACCCCAAGGCTCGCTGAGATGGAAGAAGAGACTTTGGAAAACGCTCGTCTTAGGAGCAAATGGGATAATGATGACTTGATGTGTTTGAAAGGTATGTCCGATGTTTTATTTGATTTTTATAATATGTTGAATTGGCAAAGGAATTGTGGGATAAGTTGGAGGCCAAATACATGATCGAGGATGCCTCTAGCAAGAAATTTCTTGTTAGTAATTTTAACAATTATAAGATTGTTGATACAAGATCAACCATGGAGCAATTCCATGAGATCCTAAGTATAACAACCCAAACCAATAACCAGCCGAATACGCGAAATAATTTTTTTTTTTTTTATGTCAGAAAAGTGCACCACGCGCACCACCCTAGGGTGCGCAAAGCGCACAAGCCCAATTCAGTTCTGTCCGGTTTTGTCAATTTTCAAATAAAGATCTCCCATTTCCCGACATATTTAGACGAAACGCTTTTCACAACATGATATAATAGTTAAAACTCACACGATTCAATAATAAAATAAGTTTTACGAAACCGGGCCCACATATGCCGTAATACGAGTTTCGTACAAAAGTATAAGTTTCAACCGAATTAGTTTAAATTCCAAACGACACTAGAGCATGATGTTTGGGGGTTAAACTACCCAACTCTCGGTCAAACTTCAAAAGCTAACACATCCAAAAGCGTCCCCTATCAAACAAGCGGGATCTCTAATCCAATCGTACGCCCTTACCCTTGTCAACGCCCGAGCCTATAAAAAGGTAAACAACGAGAGGGTAAGCAAGCTTAGTGAATGCAATAATTATACATATACATATATAACTTACTTACTTGCAAACACTTACAACAAATCCGCATACATACTAGCAACATAATTAGCATACCTTTATAATGTATAACGCTAAATCCTTGATAACATAAGCTAGTATAACAATATCATATAACGCAAACAATACAATATGTTACAACACAATACATAAGCATTGATGTTCACAACATCCATTAGTATTCGAATCCCAAGGCTAGCCCTACGAATGGTATCGTCAACATCGAACTTAATCCCCATTCGTCCTAATAAATGTGGTATCGTCAACATCGACCTTAAACCCACATATGAGGTATCGTCAACATCGAACTTAAACCCTCATCAAACAAACGTCACTACAATAGTGGTATGGCTTCGTCAACATCGAACTTTAAATCCATATTTGAGGTATCGTCAACATCGAACTTTAACCCTCAACCAAACAATTCAACAATATACTCTAGGATATGGTATTGTCAACATCGAACTTTAACCCATACCCCACAAGCAAATAAATCATATACATACATATATAATTATTCCACTCACGTTAACGATTTGGTGACGATTTTATACTTTCGAATGCTTCAAAGCCGAGTACCTAATACAATAAGTACTCAATCAACACACACACTAGTTGGACTAATCACCAACAACTTACTCATGTGCATTTAATGACTTAAATGCATTAAATGCCCCATTTACATCAAAACCGACCATTTAAGGTCAACACACCCATTTCGGGTCATCCACTAGTATAACACCCCGCCAAATTACCATCTGATGGCGTGTTAATTCAGGTCCCACAGTTAATAGTTACGCCCTCTATATGAGACGTTTAAAGCAATCGCATTTAATTTTATTTAAAAATTAACTTTCAAAAGCATAAGTCAAAAATCCCAAAATAGAAACACTGTTGTGATCGTAACCACAAGCCAACAGTATTTAAAAAGTATAAAATTTTTAAATACGAAAGTAATTAATGTTCTTTAAAATCAAATGCTGACTCCACGGCCAGACATGCAGCAAACACAGCGGAAGCATACCTCTTAAGGACTTGAGAATAACAACACGCAAAAATAGGTCAACAAATAATGTTGGTGAATCTACAGGTTTAAAGTAATGTAACAGTATCTGAAAAACAGTTATCAGAAAAATAGTTTAGTTTCCTTGACCACGAGATGTTTGCATAATATGAGCACCAGAATACTAGCAATGACCCGTGTATAGAAGCCACTATAGCCGCCTTACCTCGTAAAATATTATACACTTTTTCAAATGTATTTAATGTTCAAAGTAAATGCACCTCAGTTTTTATAGTGGGTGAGGTTGTCAACCTAACGGATCCGTCCATCTAAATTGTGTTACACCGATGGTATTAAAAGTATTCAAGCTAGAGGCTTTTTGAACAAACTCAATATGCATATATAGTACTCATGTCAATACAAAAGCATTTAAAAATGTAAGTATAACAGCATTCTCATCCCTGAAAACATGTAAAAAGCGGAACTGTAGACTCACCTTTGAATAAGCTCGGATTGAAAAGTGAACAATTAACTTGTACGGTTTATAGCCGAGTAATGCAACCTAAGTATACGTATTTAGGTTGGTCAATATATATATCTTAAATAAGTGTGGTTTCATAGTGTACGTTGTATTATTGCTCTACTCGACGTGTCTCAAAGTAAAAGTCAACTATATCATGCAAGTCAAACAAAGTCAACCGAAGTCAAACCGAAAGTCAAACTTGGTCAATGTGGTCAGCTAAATTCAACATCAGTAGGTTCATGTCAAATATTGGTCAACATGTCAAACCTAAGTCAAACAATACGTTTTAGGTCATGAATGATCACTTTCACAATTTCAGTTTATCATTATGCACAAAGTTCATGAACACGTAGCATACTTAGCACATTATCTCATAGTACAAAATTCACGTAAACATTACAAACTCCAGATCATAAATATACTTAACATTGATTCCATAAAGTCCATCCAGGGACTCATACAACAATTAAAAGTTAGGAATCAGAAGGGATACACTTGGGGTTTTCCAAGTCAGTTTCTGACCGCGCACTGATTTCATTTTGGCTATAACCGGAGTTAGGAACATGCAATTGATACAAGACCAGTTGACATAGTTCAAGGACAAATCAAAGTAACACATATAAAAAATATAGCAACTTTTTTTAGCCAATTTGTACAGTTTATTCGTGAAATTTGAACATTCAGTTTTCAGCTCAAATCAGAATTCACATAAAGTATGGCTCTATTGTGCCCAATGCATAAGGTTTCAGAGATTGACATAAACTAAAAATAAGTCACATATCATGTTAAGTTTCATTTTACAGAAGCATACATGCTCAATCAATAAACACAATCCACAGAGTACAAAACCGTGAGCAATTTACAGATTCGATTCTCATTTAGTTAGTCACATTCGCATGCGATTATCCGAAGATCTAGATACAATTAGCCTATGATATCCACATGAAAGATGAATTACTTTTTGTCTACTTTTCAAAATATGCAAAGTTTTAATCACAGAAGTTAACACATTTTATCATACAAGGTTATTTTCATGCAAGTGCTGTATAAAACTACTTTTACACTAATTCAAGCATATCTCGGGCTATACATAAGCAAACGACATGATATCCTAGTCTAAATTGAGTGTTTTTAAATTATATTTAAAGTGTTATAAGTCTCACATGCCAATTCATTGTCTATCAATACCAGATTTCTGATCAAGCGACAAAAACACAACGATAATTCAAATTGACATAACTTAATCATACGGAAACGAAATCAAGCGAATCCAAAGCCTAAACTCAATAGTTTTTTGCAAGGAATCTGATTATAAAATAATAATTAACATTTGAAAAACTTAATTTTTCTGATCAAACAATAACAAATTCGTTTTTAAACCCTAGCGCATCAAACAATCAAAATAACGATAACGATTAACACGTACGCGTATAGACTTGAGCAATTGACAACATAACTATGGAACTCTTATAAAAATCAGATTTTAAGAATTAGGGTTCATGTAATTATACCTTAGATCGCTAAAAGTATTATACCAACGCGTAGAGGAGATCGAGAATTGCAAGTTTGATGTTCAAGGCTTGAGCAAAAATTGAAGTTTTGATGGTGGTATTGGTGGTGAAAGTCGACGGTCAAGAAGGGAGGGAGGAGCCAAAAAAAGTCGACTGTATTTGTGTGTGTGTAGGTTTACAGTGTTTTAGGTTATCACTTAAGCATTTATATCAAGCCCTAACTCTCCTTTTTAACACTTAAGCCCCTAAAGTAGTAAAAATTAACATAAAGAGGGGTGGGGAGGGGGTCGGCCGATTGGGGCCCACTATGGGTTTCCCGGGCTCTCGTTTTTCAATTTCGTGTAATCGTGTCCGTTTTAAGTGTCGTTTAGTCGTACCGAAGGCCCGGAACGCTAACCCGATCGTTAAACGCAACCAATCGCTTAATTTATTAAAAACCCAATAAATTAAATATTTTAACAAGTTAATAATTAATAAAATTAATTATTAAAATAAACCCGAGCGTTTCGTTGCTCAAAAAGCTATTATCAAAATCGTATCGTTTTTATCGTATTTCATTATCCGAAATATTTATTTGAATTAATATCAACCCATATTAATTATTGAAACCCTCCGAAGATCAAGTACGCATTTAATACACGTAAACGCATAAAAGTTAAATAATCGCCGTTAAATAAACTAACGGAAGGTTAACGGAAGTAACGGAAAAATCAGGGTTGTTACATTACCCACCTGTTATTGAATATTTCATCCCGAAATTTTAGTGATCGTCCACTGAAGTAGTTTCCTCGGGAAACAATTGCGGATACTTCAGCCTTATCTGGTCTTCACGCTCCCACGTGAACTCTGGTCCTCTTCTTGCGTTCCACCGAACTTTAACGATAGGAATTATGCTTTGCTTCAACTGTTTGACCTCACGGCCCAAGATTTCAATAGGTTCCTCAATGAAATGAAGTTTGTCATCGATACGTAGTTCCTCTAAAGGAATAATCAAATTATCATCGGCTAGGCACTTTTTTAGATTGGATACATGGAAAATGTCATGAATACCGCTGAGTGCTTGTGGCAGTTCTAATCTGTAAGCTACCGGTCTAACTCTTTCAGTTATCTCAAACGATCCAACATATCTAGGACTCAGTTTACCTCGTTTCCTAAATCGTACAACACCCTTCCAAGGTGATACCTTAAGCATAACCTTATCACCAACTTGGAACTCTATGTCCTTCCATCTAACATCGACATAACTCTTTTGATGATTTCGAGCCGTTCTCAATCGTTCCTGAATCTGTAGAACTTTCTCAGTTGTCTCCTGAATAATCTCAGGACCTGTCAACTGACTATCTCCCAATTCGCTCCAACAAACGGGAGATCTACACTTCCTTCCATACAACGCTTCGAAAGGTGCAACTTTAATGCTCGCATGATAGCTGTTATTGTATGAGAACTCAGCCAGTGGTAAATACTTATTCCATCCGTTTTCGAAATCAATGACACACGCTCTCAACATGTCCTCAAAAGTCTGAATAATTCGTTCACTCTGGCCATCCGTCTGGGGGTGATATGCTGTACTCATATCTAAACGGGTCCCCATTGCTTTCGGTAATGATTGCCAAAACCTGGAAGTAAATCTGCTGTCGCGGTCAGATATAATGGATATAGGCACTCCATGCCTAGAGACGACTTCCTTAATGTAGATCTGAGCCAACTTCTCCGTTTTATTAGTTTCCCTTATCGGTAAGAAGTGTGCGGACTTAGTGAGACGATCCACGATAACCTAAATAGTATCGTGACCTCCCGCCGTTCTCAGCAGTTTCGTGATGAAGTCCTTTGAAATAACTTCCCACTTCCACTGGGGAATCTCTGGTTGAGTTAATAATCCCGATGGCTTCTGATGCTCAGCCTTGACTTTAGCGCAAGTCAAGCACTTCCCGACATAGGTAGCAATGTCAGCTTTTAAATTTGGCCACCAATAAAACGCCTTCAAATCTTGGTACATCTTATCTGATCCCGAATGAATTGAGTATCTCGACTTGTGTGCTTCCTCCAACACTAGTTCTCTCAATCCACCAAATTTTGGTGCCCAAATTCGATTAGTAAAGTACCGTGTTCCGTCCTCCTTGATGTCAAATTTCTTACCCATTCCTCTGATAAATTCAACATCGACATTTTCTTGTTTCATTGCTTCTTGTTGTGCTTCGCGGATTTGTGATGTGAGATTTGTACGGACGACTATGTTAAGCGCTTTAACCCTAAGAGGTTTCTCTCGCTCCTTTCTGCTTAAGGCATCCGCCACAACATTCGTCTTGCCCGGATGGTATTGAAGTTCGCAGTTATAATCGTTAAGTAGTTCCATCCAACGTCATTGTCTTATGTTGAGCTGTTTCTGATCGAATATGTGCTGTAAACTCTTATGGTCAGTGAAGATAGTGAACTTGGTTCCAAACAAGTAGTGTCTCCACATTTTAAGTGCAAAGACAACAGCTCCTAACTCATGGTCATGCGTAGTGTAGTTCTGCTCATGAATCTTTAACTGACGCGATCCATAAGCAATAACCTTATTTCGTTGCATAAGCATGCAACCCATTCCTTGACGTGAGGCATCACAATAAATAACAAAATCTTCACTTCCCTCGGGTAGAGACAATACTGGTGCAGTTGTTAACTTCCCCTTCAACAACTGAAATGCAGTCTCTTGCGGTTCTGACCACTCAAACTTCTTGCCCTTATGAGTCAACGCGGTTAATGGTCCGGCGATCTTAGAGAATCCTTCAATGAATCTCCTGTAGTAACCAGCTAGACCCAAAAATTGCCTAATCTGCGTTGGCATCTTTGGAGTTTCCCAATTCTTAACCGACTCAATCTTTGCTGGATCGACCTGTATTCCATTGGCCCCTACAACATGGCCAAGAAATTGTACTTCTGGTAACTAAAAGTCACACTTATAGAACTTTGCATACAACTTCTCTTCTCTAAGCATAGTCAATATCAAACGTAGATGCTACTCGTGCTCTTCTCTGTTCTTGGAGTACACCAATATATCATCAATGAACACAATGACGGATTTATCTAGGTATGGCTTACACACACGGTTCATGAGGTCCATGAACACTGCTGGTGTAAGACCCAATATTTATTCTACATAATGTAATTATGGTGTACGATGCGTGTATGAAGTGTACGAAGCATGTACGTGTTGCTTGCTCGAACGTCGAAGGAAAACTGGACGTTGTTTGAGTCACAAGGTGTGTACGTACCTTTTCGACCCCAAATAAAGTTTTATTTGATATTTCAAAGCCTTACTATTGGAAAGAAAATCTTATTACATTTCTAACGATATTTGATTCATCAAAAATGGAGCTACGGTCAAAAAGTTATGGCCAAAACAAGTTACTGAAAACTGACCTGAAGGTTGGAGCGGCGCTCCACCCTTTGGAGCGGCGCTTCGATCCCGTCTGATGCAATTTTCAGCCTTTTATAAAGGGTAAATTAGGGGTACTTTGGTCCTTTCACTTATGGACGGATTTGTGGCTTTAATATCAGTTTTAGATCCACTTTTGGATCATTTTGACATCCACACAACACTCCCATCTTATCTTAGAGAGAGAGAGAGTGAGTTCTAGAGAGAGGAAGCTTGAATGGATGATGAAGATGGTGATTTTCGCCCAAATTGGAAGCGAATTTTGGTTCTCCTTGGTGTTTCTAGCTACTAGAGCTCGTTTTGGTGCTTGAGGTAAACCCTAATCCGAATTTCATTGTTAAGATTATTGTTTGAGTTAGGGTTTGTGTTAGCTAGTGTTATAAACCCATTTTTATTGTGAAATTTGGGGGTTTTGGGTAAGATTCAAGTAAGTAAGCCTAAATGGGTGACTTAGGGTTTCAAGTGATGATATTATGAGTTTGGGTCTTGCGTGTGTTGGTTAAATGTTAGAACACTTGTGTTGACTTGGTTTTTGGGTGTAAACCCTAATTTAGGTCAAAACGGGTCAAATGGATATTTCGGGACAAGTAAGCTTGATTCGGTGTTAAATTAAGTTTTAAGTCAAGTTTTGGTAAATCAAGTAGGTAAATACTTGATTTAAGTGTTAGTGGTTGTCTTGAAAATATAATCACTAGTCGTTAGTGATTTTGGGGCGTTTTATGACTTTGGTCAAAATGAGCAATTTGAATTGGGTCAAAATTGAGGATGACACTAATTTGGATTAATTGGATGTTAAACGCTTTTGTTAAGTGTTAAATGATGCTTTTGATGTAATTACTCGCGAGAAGTGATTTTAGGTTAAAATTTGGTGTTTTAGCAATAAAGTCAAACTTGGTCAACCATGGAACGGGTTTTGTGTAAAATACGAGCTAGTATGCGTTTAAAGGTTAAAGTTGACATATTTGGGTATTTCGAGAACGCGGAAACTAGTCTCGTTAGTTTTGGACCTTCGGGTAGCGTTAAAAGTGCAAAAGGGTATATTTTGCACTTGTTGTTCATTCGGGCGGGTCGAGAGTCCAAATGAGGTTGTATGTTGATTATGTGTATACCTATATGTGTATTATAGGTAAAATCTTGCTCGGCCACGTGTGGTGGGGATTTCGCGCATGGTTTGTAATGCTCGAGTTCACGAGGTGAGTGGAATGATTATACATGTGTGTATATAATGTATCTATTTGTAGGGCGGGGGATGGACCGGGTATACGTGTCTATACCACCAAGAGTTAGTGATATATTTCATTGTACACTAACGATGGATATTTCGTTGTCCAAATTGCCCAAGAGTTAGTGATATATTTTGTTGTACACTAACGATTGCTTGAACGGATATTTCGTTGTCCGTGTCGCCTAGGAGTTAGTGATATATTTCGTTGTACACTAACGGTTGTTACGAACACCGATGGGAAATTCGAAGTACCATTCCCTTGTGTTATTGGTTAACCATGGTGATTGTGTTGTAGTGTAGCATATTATATTGTTCGGGTTACATATATGCTATTGTTGTGCTAGCTTGTGGTATTGGAGGTTTATAGCTTTGTATTTGTGATGATAAGCTATTTGTGTTGCTAGCATGTATGCGGTATGTGAGTAAGTGTTTGCAAGTAGGTATATTATATATGTATGTGTATAATTATTGCATTCACTAAGCTTTCATAGTTTACCCTCTCGTTGTTTACATTTTTATAGATTCGCGTGGAGGTGATGGCTCAGGTAATCGTGAGAACCATTGGATTGTGTAGGTTGCTTTAGAGGACGTGCTTTGGATTGATTAGGATTGGGTAGCGTATCCCCAATCGCCATGCTCGGTCTAAGTTTTGTATTAAACTAAAATGGGTCGAAATGGTCACTTGTTGTAAATTGGGTTGATGTGGGCCCGGAGTTGTAAAACTTGTTTTATTATGAAAACGTGTTAGTTTTACTTACTTTATCGTGTTGTAAAAATCGTTTCGTCTAAAAGTGCCCGAAAGTGGACGATGTTTTTGTCAAAAAGGGAAAGAGTGGACAGACCACTTTGGAGCGCCGCTCCACAGTGGGGCGCGCCGCGCCGAATGCTGAACTGGCCAGATTTGATAAAAAAAAAATTTAAGCGTTGTCGGTTGGATAATGGGTTGGGTTGTTACAAGTGGTATCAGAGCATGGTCTAAGGGAATTAGGTGACCTTGGGATAGGTGCCTAGTCTTAGACTTATTGATAGTGGTTCGTTAATTGCGGGACTTGTAGGATTACGGGTCGGATTGAGATTTGTTAGTGCCTTAGAGTAGGTGACTAACTAGGACCTGTGCTTGTCCAATGTGGAATTTTGTGGGGCCCTATTTCATGTGTAAACTAGTGCCTTAGATCGCTAGTGCCTAATGTAAGTAGGTGAACTTGGACGTTGTCTTAGTGATAGTCACCTAGGTTGTAGGTTAACTTGTTGTTGTGGTGTACTTGTGTACGTTTATTATTATTGTATATTGGTGTATATATACAAGTACCTTTTGGTGCGGTGTCCTAGGGACGAATCTATTGGAGAGATTCGCATGTTTGGCGGTTTGAGTGATCAAGTTCACGGTAAGGACTTGGGTCATTCAGGTACTAGGAGTTATCGCGTGTTATTTTGTGTGAATGTTGTGTCAGACCGGGTAAAGTACTTTGCGTGACCATGTGGAAATGGTAAGGTACGCATTTATAATAATGATCGATCACCATTATTACGAAAGTGTATCTTGACACCAAGCATGACATGACAAGTACCGAACGGAGGAAACGTGGCATGGTTGAGGTAGAACGGGATGAATTAGGAATCTTTTATTGGTTCCTAGAATATAGTGGTCTCGAGTGATGTGCTTGTTGTCACATCGAGTTCTTTACAAGTCGGGAAGTGTATGATGGATTCGATTAGTTAAGTGAGCGAGCCAACTCACGAGTTTGGTGCGTGCTTAGTCACCCTAAGTAGTGGGTGCACTGTTGAGATTGTTATTGGTTTTAGTTACCCATCGTAACTAGGATGACCGATTTACGTGTGCGTGTGTGCAGTGAAGACTTGAATTCCATAATGGAATGCAATAAGTCTAATGATTGTAGTTTTGAGTTACACTCGGTAGAGTGTGCGGTTAGAGAATCGTGTTAGGATTCTAGTTGTGAGTCGCCATGGAATTGGCGAATCAAGGAGTCTCCGGGTCGTTGAACTCATGGGAGTGGGACCCATATGACGATGATTGTGTTAGTGTGTTGTGGCTTATAAGGTAACATTCCTAATGGAATATCCCTTGTAGTAGTGGTTTTTATCGAGATGTGCGGAAGAGTGTAAGACTTGGTGTTTCCAAGCATCTCTTTAGTTAGATGAAAGGTTTCGTGGGGCTATATCGTTTGGCCTTGCGGAAATTGCGGGTAGCGTGTGATCGCTAGGAAATTTCGATAAGACGATAAACCGTAAGGTTTGTCGGGTGGATATGACTTCGGGTCATTATTATAGAGAGATAGGTGACATCGGGTGTATGGAACCTAAAGATCGAGTTTCTAAAATTCGGTTGATTGTGGTGGGAGTCTGCATGACACGACGTCAGGTGCCCTCTTATACCTGCTAGTGTAATGTTCAATTCCAGTGATGGTGTGATCACTTTGTGCTTAGGGTGCTTGTGAGATACCCTTTTGAAGCATCGAAGATTTTAAATAGTGATCGACGGGTGATAGTAATTCGACAGTTGCGAAAGTCGAAGTTTAGGAGCATTGCAGTAAATACTTCTTATGTGATGGACGAGTGAGGATGACCGGTGAGCCGGTGATAGACTTAATGGTCGATTAGGTCGAAGGTTATGATGAAGCGTTGATATTGCGGTCGATGCAATTATTGTGTCGGATTGGTCACTCTTCCCCATGAGAGTGAGCAATTGTTGATAATGGTTCGTTGCGTAGAAGGTCGGGTGATCTTGACTGTGATGCACGACTGATTAAGCGGAGTGGCATATGCCTAGTCATAGAGGCGTATGTGGGACTTTGGTGGAGTTCGCTTTGCGAATGATGAAGAACTATTAATTGTGATTTGTGGTATGAAGGTGTGATGTCGTCGCGTGTACGACGTCTCAAGTGATTGTACATGTCGGCTCTGAGAGCCTAAAGTGAATTTACGGTGATTTGATGTTTATGACCAACGGTGAGAATGGTCAGGTGTGACGTGGAATTACAATTCCGCGGGATGTTATCATCTTGGCGGTGAGAATGGAGAGATAAATCCTAAGTGGGGGAGTTTTTACTGCCGCCCGAGGAATCTCCGGTGGTGTTAGATCAAGTGAAGCGTAAGTCTTCTTGTATAAGGTGGCCGTGCAGTACCAAGTGCGGTATGAGACCAAGTGTGAAGTTTGAGATCACGGACGTGAGAGAATGTAACTGTCGTTGCGGGTGCTCTCGTGATGTAAAATTGGGTTGGTGCGAAACCCGGATAGTGCTGTTGAGTAGGTACGAGTAAGATTTCGGTATGAATACTGTATTTTCCCTTTCAGGAAACGTGATTGTGGATATTGTCAGTGGATTATTCCACTTTATGGATGATTGTGAGGCGGAGAGTTCTATTTCCGATTGTCTCACATAGAGACACGCGGGTTTTGTTTGTTTGCGAGGGTGCATTCCCTAGTGATGCGACCCGTTAGCCGCATTGAAATGTCGAAACCATCCTTAACGGACGGTCCAGGTTGGAGGATTCACCTGACATTGGTGAATACTTTTGAAGGTCGCGTGACGAATTGCGAATTGTTGGGATGATAATTCGCTATTGACAGGATTCTAGTACACAAATAGTTTCCATACTAGTGCTAGGAAGCCGTATTGTATGGATGTGTTGTTGGGTTTAGGGGAGAAACCCTGTGTCAAGTGTTAATGTTTTGTCTAATTTGTGGTGTATTATTGTCGTTCTAGATTAATTCAGAGACGGAAGGTCGTGTGCGGATCCATTCATGTGAAAGTTTGTATCCCTAGTGTGATTAGTTGGTGATCCGAAATTTCTTCATTGAAGGAATGACCCGGTTGTAGTGACGAGGGGAGTTGGTTTTTGAATCTGAGAACATTCATGATTGAACGGTTGAGTGTACGTTTATGAACCGGTGAAGCACGAAGTTTTAACGCGGCGTGAATCCTTCTCGATTTGGATTAATGTAAGACTTGGGTCACAGCGTAGTGGACCTAGTAGATCGCGTTGGGTGATTAGTTAAGGATGTAGCTTGTTGCGAGTTGTAGACGGGAGAACTTGAAGGGATGTTAAGTGGTAAGTGTTATCCGTAAGGATTTACTTTTACTCGGTCTTCGTCGTTTTGGATGTTGACCTTATTGTGGGACGTGGTTACTCTTGGCATTGTACTTGTGAAGGGTACACCAAAGGGGTGATATCTCGGTACGAGATTGGTTGAGTTCTTCCCGATGTGAGGGATTGATCAAGTTTCTAATGCTCGGATTCGTGGATTTGGTAAATCGCGGATGGAGATTTAAGTTGAAAGGGGGTGATTCATCGGAAGGGTCGCTTAAGTACAGTGTAAGATCTTCGCGTTGCGAGAAATTTCGTAGACTTCGAGTTCAAAAGTACGTCGAAGGACCATAGGATGTAGGTCCGGATGGGTTAAGTGACGAAGATCACGAGGACGTGATCGAGTTTAAGTGGGGGAGAGTTGTAAGACCCAATATTTATTCTACATAATGTAATTATAGTATACGATGCGTGTATGAAGTGTACGAAGCATGTACGTGTTGCTTGCTCGAACGTCGAAGTAAAACTGGACGTTGTTTGAGTTACAAGGTGTGTACGTACCTTTTCGACCCCAAATAAAGTTTGAGTTGATGTTTCAAAGCCTTACCATTGGAAAGAAAATCTTATTACGTTTCCAACGATATTTGATTCATCGAAAACGGAGCTACGGTTAAAAAGTTATGGCCAAAACAAGTTACTGAAAACTGACCTGAAGGTTGGAGCGGTGCTCCACCCTTTGGAGCGGCGCTCCAATCCCGTCTGATTCAATTTTCAGCCTTTTTTAAAGGGTAAATTAGGCGTACTTTGGTCCTTTCACTTATGGACGAATTTGTGGCTTTAATATCAGTTTTAGATCCACTTTTGGATCATTTTGACATCCACACAACACTCCCATCTTATCTTAGAGAGAGAGTGAGTTCTAGAGAGAGGAAGCTTGAATGGATGATGACGATGGTGATTTTCGCCCAAATTATAAGCGGGTTTTGGTTCTCCTTGGTGTTTCTAGCTACTAGAGCTCGTTTTGGTGCTTGAGGTAAACCCTAATCCGAATTTCATTGTTAAGATTATTGTTTGAGTTAGGGTTTGTGTTAGTTAGTGTTATAAACCCATTTTTATTGTGAAATTTGGGGGTTTTGGGTAAGATTCAAGTAAGTAAGCCTAAATGGGTGACATAGGGTTTCGAGTGATGAAATTATGAGTTTGGGTCTTGCGTGTGTTGGTTAAACGTTAGAACACTTGTGTTGACTTAGTTTTTGGGTGTAAGCCCTAATTTAGGTCAAAACGGGTCAAATGGATATTTCGGGACAAGTAAGCTTGATTCGGTGTTAAATTAAGTTTTAAGTCAAGTTTTGGTAAATTAAGTAGGTAAATACTTGATTTAAGTGTTAGTGGTTATCTTGAAAATATAATCACTAGTCGTTAGTGATTTTGGGGCGTTTTATGACTTTGGTCAAAATGAGCAATTTGAATTGGGTCAAAATTGAGGATGACACTAATTTGGATTAATTGGATGTTAAACGCTTTTGTTAAGTGTTAAATGATGCTTTTGATGTAATTACTCGCGAGAAGTGATTTTAGGTTAAAATTTGGTATTTTAGCAATAAAGTCAAACTTGGTCAACCATGGAATGGGTTTTGTGTAAAATACGAGCTAGTATGCGTTTAAAGGTTAAAGTTGACATATTTGGGTATTTCGAGAACGCGGAAACTAGTCTCGTTAGTTTTGGACCTTCGGGTAGCGTTAAAAGTGCAAAAGGGTATATTTTGCACTTGTTGTTCATTCGGGCGGGTCGAGAGTCCAAATGAGGTTGTATGTTGATTATGTGTATACCTATATGCGTATTATAGGTAAAATCTTGCTCAGTCGCGTGTGGTGGGGATTTCGCGCATGGTTTGTAATGCTCGAGTTCACGAGGTGAGTGGAATGATTATACATGTGTGTATATAATGTATCTATTTGTAGGGCGGGGGATGGGGCCGGGTATACGTGTCTATACCACCAAGAGTTAGTGATATATTTCGTTGTACACTAACGATAGATATTTCGTTGTCCAAATTGCCCAAGAGTTAGTGATATATTTCGTTGTACACTGACGATTGCTTGAACGGATATTTCGTTGTCCGTGTCGCCTAGGAGTTAGTGATATATTTTGTTGTACACTAACGGTTGTTACGAACACCGATGGGAAATTCGAAGTACCATTCCCTTGTGTTATTGGTTAACCATGGTTATTGTGTTGTAGTGTAGCATATTATATTATTTGGGTTATATATATGCTATTGTTGTGCTAGCTTGTGGTATTGGAGGTTTATAGCTTTGTATTTGCGATGATAAGCTATTTGTGTTGCTAGCATGTATGCGGTATGTGAGTAAGTGTTTGCAAGTAGGTATATTATATATTTATGTGTATAATTATTGCATTCACTAAGCTTTCATAGCTTACCCTCTCGTTGTTTACATTTTTATAGATTCGCGTGGAGGTGATGGCTCGGGTAATCGTGAGAACCATTGGATTGTGTAGGTTGCTTTAGAGGATGTGCTTTGGATTGATTAGGATTGGGTAGCGTATCCCCAATCGCCATGCTCGGTCTAAGTTTTGTATTAAACTAAAATGGGTCGAAATGGTCACTTGTTGTAAATTGGGTCGATGTGGGCCCGGAGTTGTAAAACTTGTTTTATTATGAAAACGTGTTAGTTTTACTTACTTTATCGTGTTGTGAAAACTGTTTCATCTAAAAGTGCCCGGAAGTGACGATCTTTTTGTCAAAAAAGGGAAAGAGTGGACAGACCACTTTGGAGCACCGCTCCACAGTGGGGCGCGCCGCGCCGAATGCTGAACTGGCCAGATTTGATAAATAAAAAAAAAATTAAGCGTTGTCGGTTGGATAACGGGTTGGGTTGTTACAGCTGGTGCGTTTGTCAAACCAAACGACATCACTGTAAACTCATAATGTCCATAACGTGTTCTAAACGCTGTCTTTGGGACATCAGCTTCTTTGACTCTCAATTGATGATACCCGGATCTCAAATCAATCTTCAAATAACAACTGGATCCCTGCAGCTGATCGAATAAGTCATCAATCCTCGGTAACGGATACCGATTCTTGATTGTCAACTTGTTCAATTCTCTGTAGTCGATACACAATCTCATCGACCCATCCTTCTTCTTAACAAACAAGATCGGAGCTCCCCAAGGCGAAGAACTCGGTCGAATAAATCCCTTGTCTAACAACTCTTGCAATTGACTAGACAACTCTTGAAGCTCTGGGGGTGCGAGTCTGTACGGTGCGCGAACCACTGGTGCCGCTCCTGGCACTAAGTCTATCTGAAACTCAATTTCTCGATGCGGTGGGAGACCATGTAATTCCTCTGGAAAAACTTCAAGAAATTCCTTAACTATAGGAACGTCTTCGGGTCTCCTTTCTTCTGGTACAATTTGGCTTACATTAGTCAAGAACGCGATACATCCCTTTCTCACATACTTCAAGACTTTCAAGCAATTAATGAGATGTAATTGTAAACCATTCTTTTCACCATAAATCATCATAGGTTCACCGTCAGCAATAGGAATACAAATAGCCTTTAGGTCACAGACCACCTCGGCTTTGTTATCAGCTAACCAGTCCATTCCAACCACAAGGTCAAAACTTCCCAGTTTAATAGGTTTCACATCAATGCTAAAAGGCTTACCCTCTAACATCAAGGTACAATCACGATAAATCTTATCAGCTCTCATCAAGTTACCATTTCCTAGTTCTATGGAATACACGTTATCTAAGGAAGAAACAGGATTCTTAACATTGTGACAAATATCCTTAGATATAAAACTTCTATCGGCTCCAGTATCAAACAAAACTTAAACATTAAAATAGTTGGGCGAGAACGTACCTTTAACTGAGTTAAGGTCATTGCATGTCCCACTGGGGTGATGGGTGGTTGCAGTTCCCTGAGTGGATTCATCTTTCTTCTTCCTCGGGTAGTTCTTCGCGTAATGGCCTGCTTCGCCACACGTAAAGCACCTATTTTTATTGATGTCGACCTTACAATCTAGGGCCAGGTGACCCTTCTTTTGACACTTGATGCAAACCAACATTTTGCATCCCCTATGGTGGTGCCTTCCACATTTTCCGCACAATGGTAGTTTTCCCTTGTAATTCGTGTTAGATTAAGATCCTTTCTCGAAGTTACGGGGCATCCCTTACCTCTCACCTCGGTTCTGTGCGAGACTTCCAACAATATTCTCACTTTGTTTCCTTTTCCCATTAACTTCATTTCCTATAACAGGCATCTCTTTTCCTTCCGATCGGCTAACTTGCTTCATCCTGTTTATCGTCATGTTGATGAATCCGAGTATTGTCTTTCGTTGATGGGAAAGGACAAAACCAAACACTTCCATCAGCAATCCCGACATGTACCTCTCGATTGCTCTTTCCGCTGATGAGACCAAAAGTGGGCAAAGCAACGATAGCTCCCGGAATCGGTTAGTGTAACTAACAATGTCAGTTCCAATGACCCTTAAGTTCAGAAGTTCATTTTCCCAACTTATCCGCTCTCGTCTGGGACAGTATTTCTCAATCGTGCAATCAAAACCTGCAGCTATAAGAGCTTCCGTCACACGCTGGTTAACGAGTTCTTCCACTTGAGCCTCGAGCATTTCTGTAGTAAACATGGTCTCCTTCTACACAAACGATACATCGAAGTAAGATCAATGAAAAACAGAGTTATTAAAAATATACTAGCAACGAGTGTTGAAGACTAGTAAATAATAATAGTACGAAAAGATTCGCTAGTAGTGAGAAGTAGTGTGGGTAGTGATAGTAGTGTTAGTAGTAACACTAGTGGTAGTAGTAGTGGTACTAGTGTTATGTAGTGATAGTAGTGGTAGCAGTAGCAGTAGCACTAAGTAGTAACATTAATGGCAATAGTAGTAGTATAACATAACACAAGTATTATGATCATACAAAGTTACTAAATATAGAATATTACCGCATGCAATGAAATATAATAATTACTAATAGCATAAACCACCATTAATAATAAATAAAATCCGAAAGTGATAAACCAAATTCCAAAGTAGTAACCCAAACAATAAATATAATGTACTAGTAGCCCGGTTTATAACACCCGGTAAGTCTTATATAATCAATTAAAGAAAGTACGGCGGATGAAAAAGGAAAAGAAGCTCATGGTCAACGATCCTTCACTTCCTCTTCTGTTAGGTACGGGAGGCAGGTCGATCATTCCTCAGCCTATTACATTCCGCCTCCAATGCAGCAACCCTGGCAGTCAAGGCTGCTATCAATCCCGCCATCTCAACGAACCTCGCTTCAGCCTCGTACGTATAAGTATTTATACCTGTGACCCTTTTGTCCAACCTATCAAGATCATCGGGGTGCACATATGTCCTAGCAATATCGCTCAAAGCATTAACACGATCAACAACATCCCTGTTACGGTTAGTATGAACCAAATCTAATGCATAAAGGTTCACGGGATGGTTAGGTATCTGATACGGAGCAGGTACTGGTGCTGTGGCAGGAGCATTCACCTCAGCCACACTGGAGTTGCTGTCACTGTTTCCTGAATCCTATGACATCTAACTCATAGTACAAGAACACATACAAAACAGATTAGTCAAGTAAATAACGTTAGTCACAAAGTACTCATGTAATGACTAAGTTCCGGTCGTAGTCTAGACTCATCAAGGTGTCCTAATGACCAAATCAGACACACTAATGCAAGTCCTAGTTTCCCTACGAACCGTTAGCTCTGATACCAACTATAACACCCCGCCAAATTACCATCTGACAGCGTGTTAATTCAGGTCCCACAGTTAACAGTTACGCCCTCTATATGAGACGTTTAAAGCAATCGCATTTAATTTTATTTAAAAATTAACTTTCAAAAGCATAAGTCAAAAATCCCAAAATAGAAACACTGTTGTGATAGTAACCACAAGCCAACAGTATTTAAACAGTATAAAAGTTTTAAATGCAAAAGTAATTAATGTTCTTTAAAATCAAATGCTGACTCCACGGCCAGACATGCAGCAAACACAGCGGAAGCATACCTCTTAAGGACCTGAGAATAACAACACGCAAAAACAGGTCAACAAATAATGTTGGTGAATCTACAGGTTTAAAGTAATGTAACAGTATCTGAAAAACAGTTATCAGAAAAATAGTTTAGTTTCCTTGACCACGAGATGTTTGCATAATCAGAGCACCTGAATACTAGCAATGACCCGAGTATAGAAGCCACTATACCTGCCTTACCTCGTAAAATGTTATACACTTGTTCAAATGTATTTAATATTTAAAGTAAATGCACCACAGTTTTTATAGTGGGTGAGGTTGTCAACCTAACGGATCCGTCCATCTAAATTGTGCTTACACCGATGGTATTAAAAGTATTCAAGCTAGAGGCTTTTTGAACAAACTCAATATGCATATATAGTACTCATGTCAATACAAAAGCATTTGAAAATGTAAGTATAACAACGTGTATTCTCATCTCTGAAAACATGTAAAAAGCGGGACTGTAGATTCACCTTTGAATAAGCTCGGATTGAAAAGTGAACAATTAACTTGTACGGTTTATAGCCGAGTAATGCAACCTAAGTATACGTATTTAGGTTGGTCAATATATGTATCTTAAATAAGTGTGGTTTCATAGTGTACATTGTCTTATTGCTCAACTCGACGCGTCTCAAAGTAAAAGTCAACTATATCATGCAAGTCAAACAAAGTCAACCGAAGTCAAACCGAAAGTCAAACTTGGTCAATGTGGTCAACTAAAGTCAACATCATTAGGTTCATGTCAAATATTGGTCAACATGTCAAACCTAAGTCAAACAATACGTTTTAGGTCATGAATTATCACTTTCACAATTTCAGTTTATCGTTATGCACAAAGTTCATGAACACGTAGCATAGTTAGCACATTATTGTTAGAGTACAGCAAATCAAAAGGGTCAAATTACCTTATTTGGTAATTTGACTTTAGGGATCAGAATATAATATCATCATTTCCCATTTTGGAGACATCACAAGGGTCAAGCAAGCTGCCAAAGTAACGGGTCAAAGAAGTACCACATCTGCAGTTTACTTAAAATACATATGGGGGTTCGAAAAGGTGTATTGGATCCTTCCCATTTAGAGAAATAGTTGTTAACTCTTGTAGTATATATAAACACTTTCCTTTTGTAACTTAGAACACACAATTGTATCAATTCAAGTCAATATTACAACTGATCAATACAAATTGCATTTATAACATTAAATTCTCTTTAAAAACATGGTATCAGAGCTGAAGGTATCAATTCAATGACCAAGATACTTCAATGGCTCAATCGTCTACCAAGAATCAAGCTACCATGTCCATAGTTGACGGTAGCCCAGAATTGAACCAAGCTGCCATGTCAATTATGGACGGTAGCAGGTTCATTAACCCACAAAATGAAAGAACGTACCTGGACGCTCTATGTCATTCATCAACCATCACAGAAAATGTTGTCAAAATAGAAACATCATCATTAATCGAAAAA
This sequence comes from Rutidosis leptorrhynchoides, assembly GCF_046630445.1. NCBI lineage: Eukaryota > Viridiplantae > Streptophyta > Magnoliopsida > Asterales > Asteraceae > Rutidosis > Rutidosis leptorrhynchoides. Next base: position 563,337,379 of record NC_092335.1, read on the forward strand.
CCATTGAGCTGTGTTTATTGTGGTATGAAATACCATACAATAATCCAATGCTTCAGGCTAATTGGTTACCCTAAATGGTGGAACAAGAATAAACATGGTAGAATAGTGACGATAACGGAGACCACCGGCGGCCACCATGGGGTTACCGGTAACGGCATCTCCAAATCATCTCAGAATATGACAAGAGGTATTTCAAACTTTAATTTACCTCAAAAATCAACCAAATGGGTGAAGATTACGTCTTCAAACCCTAATAAAATTCTCAAATCAAACAAAGTAATTGGGGTAAACCCTAATCACTTTGAATTAACTGATGATAATCGGTTCAAAGGCTTACAAGAACTGATAGAAGAAGAAGGAAAATTAGAATCCAGACCTCAATCGACCAAATTGAAAGGGGATAACCCCAATCGATCAAGAGCACAGATGGGGATAATAAAACCCTGTCGTCGATCTACAACAGATGGAAATAAAACCAATTCCTGTTTACGATCCACATCTGATAAGAATATCACCATTTTATCTTCCATTGATGAAGAAAAAGTAGGATTTGGGGATAACAAAACTTTCTCTGATAAAGAGAAAGGTATATGTGGGGATGATAAAAAATTCGATGTATATGTGGGGATGATAAAGCATGGAGGCTTGAACCCACGTGATGTCTGTACACATGGGGAACATAGGAAAACATAATCTTTGGGAACCGGTTTAGGGACACGGGTATTGAACATGGGTTAATAAAAAGGGATTTTAGGCAGATACTACAAGGGAGAGTTGGGCCACCCACTAAAAATGATTTATCTAAGAAAGTTCCTTTTAGGCCAGAACAAAAAACAAAGAGTTTTGTTAAAAAGGTCCAACCTATTATTTCTCGAAATCAAGTCCAAAAGTCTTACGTTTTTAAAAAGGTTCAAAACTCCGTTAATTTTGAAAGTAAAAATTCAACTAGTAACCCGTGTTTTACCGGAAAAGCCAATACCGTTTCAAATAACGTTAAGAGTAACGAATGGATTTTTGATTGTGGTGCTACCCACACCGTGAGTTTTGAAAAATCATATTTTTATGCTCAATCAAAACCTCGGGTTAGTAAAATTCAAACGGCCAATGGTGGTGTGGTACAAGTTGAAGGGGGTGGAAAAATTGAAATCACTCCGACTATGAACTTATCTAATTGTTTATATATTCCAACCTTGTCACACAAACTTTTATCCGTTAGTCACGTTACAAAAGAGTTAAATTGTTCCGTCTTACTACATCCCACGTTTTGTATCCTACAAGATATTCGAACTGGGGTGATTATTGGATGTGGCACCGAACGGGGCGGGTTGTACTATGTGAATGAAGTAACCCAACATGGTACCGTGATGCTTGCTCACGGAACACCTACGAGGGAAGCTTGGTTATGGCATAGGAGTTTGGGTCACCCATCTGCCGGATACTTACATGCTTTATTTCTGAGTATTTTTCCATCAAACGTTACTTTAAACTGTGAAACTTGTATTTTGGCTAAAAGCCACCGAAGTACTTTTAGACCTAGTAATACAAGAAAAGATGCTCCATTTGCTTTAATCCATTCGGATGTTTGGGGTCCTGCACCGGTCACTGGAGGGAAAAACTTTCGATATTTTGTCCTATTTATCGATGACCATTCACGCATGACCTGGATTTATTTTCTAACTCACAAATCGGAAGTGTTTGAAAATTTTTCTCACTTTTATAAAATGGTTCAAACCCAATTTAATAAAAACATACAAATGTTAAGATCCGATAATGGGGTGAGTTTGTAAATTCATCAATGAAATCTTTTTGCGAAAATAATGGGATTATTCATCAAACCTCGTGTGCTCATACCCCCGAGCAAAATGGCGTAGCCGAACGGAAAAATCGACTACTTTTAGAAATGACAAGAGCATTATTAATTGAATCCAAAGTTCCGAAGAGTTTTTGGCCCGAAGCTCTTGATTCCACTACTTATCTTATCAATCGTTTACCTACCAAAGTTTTGGGCATAAAAACCCCTAAAGATACCCTTTCCAAATTTCATACCCTTCCGACTTCATTTAGCATCGAACCTCGAATATTTGGGTACTCGGTGTTTGTTCACATTCCAAAACATGAGCGCACCAAACTTGATCCATGTGCGGAAAAATGTGTCATGGTTGGCTATGGAATAAACCAAAAAGGATATCGATGTTATAGTCCAAAAAGGCGTCATGTTTTTACCACAATGAACTGTGATTTTGTTGAAACTGAATATTTTTACAATAATACCCAACTCACGAGTGAGGGGGAGAATGAAAGTAATAACACTCTCAGTTGGATGACATGGGTTCCACATCAGATACCTCAAACACAAAACCCTGAACCACCTCAAACACGAGAGCCCGAGTCAACACAAAATCCCGAACCTATACAAACTCCAAACCCCGAGCCAACACAACCAACACAAGACCATGAATCCATAGAAACTATTCCACCAAACCATGGGACTACTGAAACCTCCTCGAACAGTGAACATCAAACCTATGATTAACAAAATGACACAACTTCTGATGAAACCACCCAACGATATGTCTTACCTCAAAGAATCAATAGAGGTATCCCACCTAAACGGTACTCACCTGAAAAAGAAGCACAAAGATCTAGGTATCCTATGGCCAATATAGCACAAGGAAATCTATCAAAAGAAGCTCAAAAATTTAATTCCGCAATTTACTCTGAAAATATTCCAACCTCTGTTGAACAAGCGTTCAAATCAAAAAATTGGAAAAAAGCAATAGAAGTTGAAATGGAAGCTCTGAATGATAATGACACTTGGGAAAAATGTGTCATACCTCAAGGAAAGAAACCAGTGGGATGTCGATGGGTATTTACGATAAAATATAAACCCGATGGAACTATTGAAAGATACAAAGCACGACTAGTTGCGAAAGGGTACACTCAGACATACGGGATGGATTACTCCGAAACCTTTTCACCAGTTGCAAAGATTGATACCATTAGAGTTCTCTTCTCTATCGCTGCAAATGAAGATTGGCCACTTCATCAATTTGATGTGAAGAATGCTTTTCTCCATGGCGAATTAAAAGAGGAAGTCTATATGGAAGCACCACCTGGATTCACCGACAACTTTAAAAACAGGGAAGTTTGTCGACTTAAAAAGGATTTATATGGGTTAAAACAATCACCACGGGCTTGGTTTGGGAGATTTACACTATTTATGAAAAAATATGATTTTAAACAAAGCAACTCGGATCATACTCTCTTTTTTAAACTAAAAGGAAATTTAATCACATGCTTAATCATTTATGTTGATGATATGATAATAGCAGGAAATGATAAAGAGGAAATTTCTAACTTAAAAATGAACTTATTTAAAGAATTTGAAATGAAAGATTTGGGCAGACTTAAGTATTTTTTGGGGATTGAGGTATTACGATCCCAACAGGGAATATTTATCTGTCAAAAGAAGTATGTTCTTGATTTTCTTGCAGAAACAGGTATGATTGATTGCAAACCAGCTGATACTCCAATGATTCCAAACCAAAAGTTATATATAGAAGACGAAGCTGATCTTACTGACAAAGGGCAATACCAAAGGATGGTGGGAAAACTCATCTATCTTGCTCACACTCGGCCAGATATAGCACATGCAGTTGGAGTTGTGAGCCAGTTTATGCATCAACCACAGGTTCACCATATGGAAGCTGTAATGAAGATCATCAGATACTTAATGAAAACAGCTGGCAATGGAGTTGTATTCAAAAAGAATGGGCACCTTGAAGCGCAAGTTTATACAGATGCAAGTTGGGCTGGAGAAAAAGGAGATAGACGATCGAATTCAGGTTTCTTCACAATAGTTGGAGGAAACTTAGTTGCGTGGAAGAGTAAGAAACAAAAGGTCGTTTCCTTATCAAGTACTGAATCAGAATTTAGAGGAATCGCAAAGGGAGTGGTGGAAGCTTTATGGATTCGAAAACTCTTGACAGAAATAGGATTTCCTCCAAAAGAAGCTATTCAGATTCTCTGCGATAATGAAGCAGCAATCGCAATCTCAGAAAATCCAGCTCAACATGATCGAACAAAACATGTTGAAGTGGATAGACACTTTATCAGAGAAAAGTTGGATGCAGAAATAATTTCTTTACCACATATAAGATCAGAAGACCAATTGGCCGACATTCTCACCAAATCAGTCAACGGAAGACTCTTCAGCGATGTTCTTGACAAGTTGAACATTGGAGACCACACTATTCAACTTGAGAGGGAGTGTTAGAGTACAGCAAATCAAAAGGGTCAAATTACCTTATTTGGTAATTTGACTTTAGGGATTAGAATATAATATCATCATTTCCCATTTTGGAGACATCACAAGGGTCAAGCAAGCTGCCAAAGTAACGGGTCAAAGAAGTACCACATCTGCAGTTTACTTAAAATACATATGGGGGGTTCCAAAAGGTGTATTGGATCCTTCCCATTTAGAGAAATAGCTGTTAACTCTTGTAGTGTATATAAACACTTTCCTTTTGTAACTTAGAACACACAATTGTATCAATTCAAGTCAATATTACAACTGATCAATACAAATTGCATTTATAACATTAAATTCTCTTTAAAAACAATTATCTCATAGTACAAAATTCACGTAAACATGAAAAACTCCAGATCATAAAAATACTTAAAATTGATTCCAAAAAGTCTGGACAGGGACTCATACGACAATTAAAAGTCAGGAATCAGAATTGATACATTTGGGGTTTGCTAAGTCAGTTTCTGACCGCGCACTGATTTCATTTTGGCTATAACTGGAGTTAGGAACATGCAATTGATACAAGACCAGTGGCCATAATTCAAGGACAAATCAAAGTAACACATATCAAAAATATAGCAACTTTTGTTTAGCCAATTTGTACAGTTTATTCGTGCAAGTTGAATATTCAGTTTTCAGCTCAAATCAGAATTCACATAAAGTATGGCTCTATTGTGCCCAATGAATAAGGTTTCAGAGATTGACATAAACTAACAATAAGTCACATATCATGTTAAGTTTCATTTTCCAGAAGCATACATGGTCAATCAATAAACACAATCCACAGAGTACAAAACCGTGAGCAATTTACAGATTCGATTCTCATTTAGTTAGTCACATTCGTACGGGATTATCCGAAGATTTAGATACAATTAGCCTATGATATCTACATGAAATATGAAGTAATTTTTGTCTAATTTTCAAATATGTAAAGCTTTAATCACATAAGTTAACACATTTTATCATACAAGGTTATTTTCATGCAAGTGCTGTATAAAACTACTTTTACACTAATTCAAGCATATCTCGGGCTATACATAAGCAAACGACATGATATCCTAGTCTAAATTGAGTTTTTTTAAATTATCTTTCCAGTGGTATAAGTCTCACATGTCAATTTGTTTTCCATCAATACCAGATTTCTGATCAAGCAACAAAAACACAACGATAATTCAAATTGACATAACTTAATCATACGGAAACGAAATCAAGCGAATCCAAAGCATAAACTCAATAGTTTTTCGCAAGGAATCTGATTATAATATAATAATTAACATTTGAAAAACTTAATTTTTCTGATCAAACAATAACAAATTCATTTTTAAACCCTAGCGCATCAAACAATCAAAATAACGATAACGATTAACACGTACGCGTATAGACTTGAGCAATTGGCAATATAACTATGAAACTCTTATAAAAATCAGATTTTAAGAATTAGGGTTCATGTAATTATACCTTAGATCGCTAAAAGAATTATACCAACGCGTAGAGGAGATCGAGAATTGCAAGTTTGATGTTCAAGGCTTGAGCAAAAATTGAATTTTTGATGGTGGTATTGGTGGTGAAAGTCGACGATCAAGAAGGGAGGGAGGAGCCAAAAAAAGTCGACTGTATTTGTGTGTGTGTAGGTTTACAGTGTTTTAGGTTATCACTTAAGCATTTATATCAAGCCCTAACTCTCCTAATTAACACTTAAGCCTCTAAAGTAGTAAAAATTAACATAAAGAGGGGTGGGGAGGGGGTCAGCTGATTGGGGCTCACTATGGGTATCCCGGGCTCTCGTTTTGCAATTTCGTGTAATCGTGGCCCGTTTTAAGTGTTGTTTAGTCGTACCGAAGGCCCGGAACGCTAACCCGATCGTTAAACGCAACCAATCGCTTAATTTATTAAAAACCCAATAAATTAAATATTTTAACAAGTTAATAATTAATAAAATTAATTATTAAAATAAACCCGAGCGTTTCGTTGCTCAAAAAGCTATTATCAAAATCATATCGTTTTTATCGTATTTCATTATCCGAAATATTTATTTGAATTAATATCAACCCATATTAATTATTAAAATCCTCCGAAGATCAAGTACGCATTTAATACACGTAAACGCAGAAAAGTTAAATAATCGTCGTTAAATAAACTAACGGAAGTAACGGAAAAATCAGGGTTGTTACAACTAGCCCACATAATACCCATTCATTTTATTAACTAGGTGTGCTAGTAATTAACTAACCAATTATGACTCATAAACTCATTTATCATTTCAAAACCCTAAGTTAGCAATTCTTGAGTCCTCATGACTCGATCTTACCCTAGAACACCCAAAATCACCAAATATGGATTTTATGTTCTTCACTAACCCAAACCCTAACCCTTAACAAATTAAAATAGGAAAATCAAGGTTAGAACATACCACCACAACCAAAACGTAGCAAAAGACTAGATGAACAACTTTAATACTTGAGCTTTAACCCGGATCAAGCTTCTTCCTTCTTGATTCAAGCTTTCTCTCTCAAGAACACTCTTCTCTCTCTAGAATTTGATTTGGGGTTGAAGATAAGGTTGGTGTAGTGTTGAATGTGTTTTCAACCACCACACAATTGGCCTTTACAGCCCCAACTCATCCTCATGTTAAATGACAACAATACCCTTCATTTAACTTTTAATTAAAAAGCAGAATGCTAGCCCAGGTGCAGTACGCCACGCGCACCACTAATAGTGCGCGGCGCGCACTAGTGGTCTGAACGGCTTCTAACCCAGTTTAATTACACTCTGCAGCCCACACTTAATGTACACTATTTACACCACTGTACAATTATTATTCGGGTCTTACAACTCTCCCCCACTTGAATCGGAGCGCGTCCTCGCGATGCAAGCCGCATGACAAGAGGGAAGATAAACCAACACAAATTCTTTGGGCTCCCACGTAAACTCGGAACCTTTACTACGACACCATTGAACTTTAAAAGTTCTCACATCCATATTCCTCAACCGCTTGACCTTCTCATTGAGTATAGCAATCAGCTCATCAACATATTCTAACATATTGTTTAGCTCAATCTCGTCTAATGGCACCCATGAAGAATCATCCGCAAGACACTTACGAAGATGGGAAACATGAAATGCATTATGGATCCCCGCAAGCTCTTCGGGTAATTCCAAACGGTACGCAACTTCGCTAACATGAGCTAAAGCTTTAAAAGGACCAATAAACTGAGGAGCTAACTTTCCCCGTTTTCGAAAATGAATAACACCTTTCTATGGCGAAACTTTAAGCATCACCATGTCGCCTTCTTGGAACTCAATTTGTCTTCTACGCTTATCGGCATAAGATTTTTGTCTATCTTGGGCCTTTTTCAAATGAGTCCGAATCATATCAATCTTGCTATTCGTCTCTAAAAGCAAATTGGTACTCCCGATTTCTCTTTGACCAACTTCACCCCAACAAATCGGAGTTCAGCACCTTCGCCCATAAAGCATCTCGTAAAGTGGCATCCCGATACTAGTATGATAACTATTGTTGTAGGAGAATTCCACCAAAGGTAAGTGCTCATCCCAACTACCACCGAAATCAATAATACACGCCTGTAACATATCCTCCAAACTTTGACTCGTACGTTCAGTTTGACCGTCCGTTTGAGGATGATACGTCGTGCTCAATTTCAATTGTGTACCCATATCTTCATGAAACTTCTCCCAAAACTGAGATGTGAAACGGGTATCTCGATCTGAAATAATAGATATAGGAACCCCATGCCTTGATATCACTTCCTTAATAAACAACTTAGCCAAAGTCTCTGACGATATAGCTTCTCGAATGGGAAGAAACAAGGCACTTTTCGTCAATCGATCAACTATTACCCAAATCGAGTCAAATTGGGTTCTCGCCATTTTTGGTAACTTTGTGATGAAATCCATGGTAATGTGCTCCCATTTCCATTTCGGAATTTCTAACGGTTGTAACTTACCATACGGCTTTTGGTGTTCGGCTTTCACTTGCAAACACGTGACGCATTGTTCAACATACTTAACAACATCACGTTTCATGCCTGGCCACCAATACTCTATCTTCAAATCAAGATACATTTTCGTCGCGCCCGGGTGAATGGAATACCTTGACTTATGTGCTTCATCAAGTAGCACTCGACGATAATCACCCATTTTAGGCACCCACACTCGTCCTTGAAAGGATAACAAACCATGTGGACCTAAGGTAATAGACTCCGTTTGTCCCACGATTCGTTCCTCGTGGTTATTGTTAACAAAAGCTTTAATTTGAGTCTCGCCAAGATTTATAAGAAAATCGTTAGTAATAATCATGCGTAACGATCCTACTCGTATCGTCGGATGTTGACTCTTCCGACTTAACGCATCCGCGACCACATTCGCCTTACCCGGATGATAAAGTATTTCACAATCATAGTCTTTCACCACATCCATCCATCTACATTGACGATAATTCAAATCTCGTTGATCGAAAAGGTATTTCAAACTCTTGTGATCCGAATAAATCGTACACTTGACACCATACAAGTAATGGTGCCAAATTTTCAACGCATGAACAACCGCCGCCAACTCAAGATCATGAGTCGGATATCTTGTTTCGTGTTCCTTTAATTGTCGAGAGGCATACACGATGACTTTACCTCGTTGCATTAGAACACAACCGATCCCATTTAAAGAAGCATCACAATAAACCGTCATGTCTTCTACACCTTCCGACAATACTAAAACCGGATCTTGACACAACTTCTCTTTTAACAATTGAAAAACAATTTCTTGCCCGTTCTCTTAATTAAACCTCGCGTTCTTTCTCGTCAATTTCGTCAATGGAGAAGCAATTTTAGAAAAGTCTTGGATAAACCGACGATAATAACCGGCAAATCCGAGAAAACTTCGGATTTCCGTAGGCGTAGTCGGTCATCCCCAACTCTTTACCGTCTCGATCTTCCCCGGATCTACTTGAATACCATCTTTGTTCACAATATGGCCAAGGAATTGAACTTCCCTTAGCCAAAATTCACATTTGGAGAATTTTGCATACAATTTCTCCTTTCGAAACGTCTTCAATACTTCACACAAATAACGTTCATGTTCGTTCATACTCTTTGAGTAGATAAGTATGTCGTCAATGAACACAATTACCGACTTGTCCAACATAGGTTGGCACACTCGGTTCATAAGGTCCATGAATGCTGTCGGTGCATTCGTAAGACCAAAAGGCATAACTACAAACTCAAAATGCCCATAACGCGTTCGAAAGGCCATTTTCTCAATATCTTCCTCGCGGACCCGCATTTGGTGATAGCCGGACCGTAGATCAATTTTATAAAAGTTGGTCGCAACTTGGAGTTGATCAAACAAATTGTCAATCCGAGGAAATGGATAGCGATTCTTGATCGTCACTTTATTCAACTCCCGATAATCGATGCACATCCGCATACTACCATCTTTCTTCTTTAAGAATAAAACCGGAGCGCCCCATGGTGAAGCACTCGGTCGAATAAAACCCTTTTCAAGTAATTCTTGGGTTTGATTTAACAACTCTTGCATTCCCGTTGGTGCCAAACGATAAGGATTTTTAGCAATGGGAGTAGCTCCCGGAACCAACTCAATGCGAAATTCAACTTGTCTTTTCGCCGGAACACCCGGTAATTCATCAGGAAAAACGTCTTCGAATTCACTAACCACCGGAATTTCACGAATGGATGGTAGCTCTTCACGAGTATCAACCACATGAGCAAGAAAAGCCATGCCACCACTAACAAGAAAACGTCATGCCCGTGTATAAGTACATAATGACACATGTCTTCTCCGTCTCTCGCCATGAATAATTAACTCTCCCCCATTTGGGGTCTTCACACGAATAGATTTTTCATGGCATGCAATATCGGCTCTATGACGATCGAGCCAATCCATACCAATGACAATATCAAATTCACCCAAGGTCATCGGGATAAGATCGATTTTAAATGTTTCGGAACCAAACACAATTTCACAATCATTACAAACATCAACCCCTAGCACCGTCTTACCATCCGCTATTTCAACTTCTACCGGATGACTTAACTTAGCTAGCGGTTTATCACGCTTAGACACAAATCTTGGAGAAACAAACGATAAGTTAGCACCACTATCAAATAGGATCCTTGCCAAATTAGAGTTAACCATGAAAGTACCTGAGACAACTTCATTAGATTGCTTGGCTTCGTCATTAGTCATCAAATAGTTTCGCCCCCGAGCCGTACCCGCCGCCTTCTCTAGCCTTTTGACATGATCGGTGTTCAAATCGGGACACTCTGACCTTCGGTGTCCTACTTTGTTGCAATTAAAACAAGTGAGCTTGTTTGTCGAAGGAGGCTTTGTACAATCTCGAGACAAATGACCACGTACCCCACAATTATAGCAAGTAGGGATAAAGTTCCCGAAACCACCCTTCTTTACAATATTCACACTTTCGGAACCCTTTTTGCTTTTCTTGTTGGAAAAGTTCGAATGACTCAAACCTTCAAATTTTCTCTTAGAGAAAGAGAAATCGCTTTGCTTTGGGACTTTCGGTTCGAAGCCCCGGGCTAACTCAAACAATTCCTCAAAAGACTTAGCCATTCCTCGACTAATCTTACGCTTTAACTCATCGCTTAGTGTACGATAAAAATCTAACATCAACTTGTGATCATCACCAACATATTCCGGACAAAAACGAGTCTTTGCCAAGAAGGTCGACTAGAGGGTAACCAAGTCCATTGAACCTTGTCGCAAATTGTGCAACTCGTCCCGGATTTTATCAAGGTCGGAAGGAGTTAGGTATTCTTTGAAAAATTCCTTTTTAAACTCTTCTCACGTTAAGCTCATGCATTGCTCTTCACCATAAAACTTAATTTTATCGTCCCACCACAACTTGGCTTCTTCACGTAACATGCTAGAACCATACCTCGTCTTCTTCTCGGGAGGACACTCCGTGGTACGGAAAGCCCCCTCAATGTCAAAAATCCAACATGTGCTCTTCAATGGATCCCTCACCCCATTAAACATAGGAGGTTGAGCATCCTTAAAGTTTTTGTAGTGGAAGTCTCGCCTTCCATAACCACCATTACCATCACCCCTTCACCACGAGGATGAATGTTTCTAGCTTCTAATGCCTCCTCGATCGCGACATTCATTCGCTCATTAATCATTTCAGTTACTTGCCCATCAACCGATTCTTGGAAAACCTTTCGGACATCGTCAGAAAATTCCGTTTTTAGCCTTTTAAAGATGGCCTCAACCTTGGCCGTGAGTTCAACGTCCTCGCTCGTGCCTCCTTCATTGGTATCATGTCCATTTCTCATCTTCATTCTATAAAACGAAGTAAATTAAATAACGAACGAAAAGGCATGACACAATATACATGAACACCTCATCGCCCCATCTTGCTCAACAATCGTTGTACATCGCTTGTTCGACACGATTTGAACCCATAACAATGGTAGCTAATCATTGTTACACGGTCACGTCGCATTAACTCGCTAGTACAACGTCTATCTCGCTTGATGATTGCAAAACACAACACAAAACAATTATCGTATAGTTAGTTCACATAAAACTAGGCACTAACCAATCCCCGATCTGACCTGTCTCCTACAAGTCCCGCATAACGCGCATACACAATAAAGTCTAAGTCTAGGCACCTATCTCAAGTCGCCTAAATCCCTTAGACCATGCTCTGATAACACTTATAACAACCCAAACCAATAACCAGCCGAATACGCGAAATAAAATTTTTTTTATGTCAGAAGAGTGCGCTACGCGCACCACCCTAGGGTGTGCGGCGCGCACAAGCCCAATTCAGTTCTGTCCGGTTTTGTCAATTTTCAAATAAATATCTCCCACTTCCCGACATATTTAGACGAAACGCTTTTCACAACATGATATAATAGTTAAAACTCACACGATTCAATAATAAAATAAGTTTTACGAAACCGGGCCCAGATATGCCGTAATACGAGTTTCGTACAAAAGTATAAGTTTCAACCGAATTAGTTTAAATTCCATACGACACTAGAGCATGATGTTTGGGGGTTAAACTACCCAACTCTCGGTCAAACTTCAAAAGCTAACACATCCAAAAGCGTCCCCTATCAAACGAGCGGGATCTCTAATCCAATCATACGCCCTTACCCTTGTCAACGCCCGAGCCTATAAAAAGGTAAACAACGAGAGGGTAAGCAAAACTTAGTGAATGCAATAATTATACATATACATATATAACTTACTTACTTGCAAACACTTACAACAAATCCGCATACATACTAGCAACATAATTAGCATACCTTTATAATGTATAACGCTAAATCCTCGATAACATAAGCTAGTATAACAATATCATATAACGCAAATAATACAATATGTTACAACACAATACATAAGCATTGATGTTTACAATATCCATTAGTATTCGAATCCCAAGGCTAGCCCTACGAATGGTATCGTCAACATCGAACTTAATCCCCATTCGTCCTAATAAATGTGGTATCGTCAGCATCGAACTTAAACCCACATATGAGGTATCTTCAACATCGAACTTAAACCCTCATCAAACAAACGTCACTACAATAGTGGTATGGCTTCGTCAACATCGAACTTTAAATCCATACTTGAGGTATCGTCAACATCGAACTTTAACCCTCAACTAAACAATTCAACAATATACTCTAGGATATGGTATCATCAACATCGAACTTTAACCCATACCCTACAAGCAAATAAATCATATACATACATATATAATTATTCCACTCACCTTAACGATTTGGTGACGATTTTATACTTCCGAATGCTTCAAAGCCGAGTACCTAATACAATAAGTACTCAATCAACACACACACTAGTTGGACTAATCACCAACAACTTACTCATGTGCATTTAATGACTTAAATGTATTAAATGCCCCATTTACATCAAAACCGACCATTTAAGGTCAACACACCCATTTCGGGTCATCCACTAGCCCACATAATACCCATGCATTTTATTAACTAGGTGTGCTAGTAATTAACTAACCAATTATGATTCATAAACTCATTTATCATTTCAAAACCCTAGGTTAGCAATTCTTGAGTCCTCATGACTCGATCTTACCCAAGAACACCCAAAATCACCAAATATGGGTTTTATGTTCTTCACTAACCCAAACCCTAACCCTTAACAAATTAAAATAGGGAAATCAAGGTTAGAACATACCACGACAACCAAAACGTAGCAAAAGACTAGATGAACAACTTTAATACTTGAGCTTTAACCCGGATCAAGCTTCTTCCTTCTTGATTCAAGCTTTCTCTCTCAAGAACACTCTTCTCTCTCTAGAATTTGATTTGGGGTTGAAGATAAGGTTGGTGTAGTGTTGAATGTGTTTTCAACCACCACACAACTGGCCTTTACAGCCCCAACTCGTCCTCATGTTAAAAGACAACAATACCCTTCATTTAACTTTTAATTAAAAAGCAGAATGCTGGCCCAGGTGCAGTGCGCCACGCGCACCACTAATAGTGCGCAGCGCACACTAGTGGTCTGAACGGCTTCTGGCCCAGTTTAATTACAATCTGCAGCCCACACTTAATGTACACTATTTACACCACTGTACAATTATTATTCGGGTGTTACACTAAGGATCTTGGGTAATTTGCTCAACACAGGATGAATATGGATGAAATCATTTCCGTTCCATCTATCATTGATAAATTGCCATCTTCATGGAAAGACTTTAAACACATTTTGAAACATTAGAAATGGAAAATATATTTGAATGAGTTGGGTAGCCACTTGCGTATTGAAGAATCAATACGGGTGCAAGAAAGTGGCAAAAATGGTAAGAAAAAGAAAACAGGATCATCTTCTATCAACATGATTGAAGATAATCCTTGTGGGAATACATACAACAAGAAATCAAATGGCAAGAAACGCGCGTTTGACGACAACAAGAATGGGTCCAATAAGAAGGACAAGAAGGCTTGTTGGAGATGTGACAAACCCGAGCCCTTTAAAAGGGATTATCGGGTAAAGAACATTGAAGGAGAGAGCACTTCGGGTGCGGTTTAAGGATCAAAGGATCTGACTCCAAATCAAGGTCTAATTTCTGACTTTGTGACTAATCCAATTAAGAACTTTGTTACACATATTTCTGATATATTTTATGTGTAGGATGACAATGTTTGATGGTGGATATACTACAAATAAAATGACATTTAGTTGCATATATTTTTAATGGCACTTCATTTATGTGCCATCATATATAGCTTATAATGGCACTTTGAAGGTATGCCATTAATAACCTATGACTTTTAGTGGCATTTTCAACATTATGTCACTATATACATATACATTAGTGGCATAATTTTATTTATACCATTAAAGTTCATGTGTTTGGTGGCAAAACGTCATAATGCCATAATTGTAAATGTATATTAGTGGCATTATTATTATATGCCATTAATGTACACACATATTAGTGGCACTATTTCATATATGTTATTAATGCATATGTATATTAGTGGCACAAATTATATATGTCATTGATGATATAAATATATATTAGTACCATAAATTATATACGGAGTAGGAGTATGTCATTAATGAGCACACATTTTAGTGACACAAATTCATATATGTCATTGAAGCACATGTATATTAGTGGCACTCATAAAATTATACTATACGTTATAACCTTTTTCTACTAAACATAATATTTAGGAATATAATTGATTAACTATACAAACTTTGTATTTTTTTTTTCCGGACAACAAATTCAAGACATTTGTACCGGATAATGATGTATTACATATGTACAACGAATCTATAGCAAATGTTCTAGGTTATGGAAATGTTATATTGGAGTTTAGTTCTAAAAAACAATTACTCTTTATAATGTATTGTATGTACCTAACTTAAGAAAGAATCTTATTTCTAATCATGTATTAAATAAATGTGGGTAAAACAAATGTTTGAATCAGACAAATATATTTTGTCTAAAGGTGGTGGTGTTGATTGGTTTTGGCTATTATAATAATGGCATGTTTATGCTTAATCTACAGAATGTTCCTAATGCCATTAATTCTACTTGTATGATTAGTACGAGTTCTAATAATTCAGTTTATGGCATGCAGATTTAGGACATGTTTATTACAAAAGAATGAGTGAAATGTCATATCGATTAATACCGTGATAGAATCTAGAGATGCTATGAAACGACTCGTCCATATTACTATAAACGTGGTACGTTATTCATTGGTCCCATAGCGAGGTATTTGACCTATATATGATACGTTTTAGAAAATATTGCATTCGTTTCATAAAAAGCACACTATTATTATACATAATGCATGTTTTAAACAAGTGGGCGATTATTTTAGAAATAATCCCCATAATACATCGGTTTCCAAATACTACACACGTGACATAACAGTCGAATATAATACATGACAAAGGTTTTATTGAATGCAACATTTCATTTAAACAAAAACATGAGACTCCATGCACAGCTTGCTCAGATAATGCAACAGCGGAAGACTTTCTTAAGGACCTGAGAATAAACATGCTTAAACAGTCAACACAAAGGTTGGTGAGATATATAGGTTTGGCATCGATATAAATATAGACCACAAGATTTCATAGTTATAAATATATGTACACTCGCAAGTGTATAAAAGTATTCTATAAGTTGTTGAGCACTTCGGTAACCATACCTAACCATTAATGTGACATATTCACTTTATTATGAAATCTCCCTACACTGTACCAAGTGTAGTAAAAACGAAGTACTATGCAACCGTTTACGATACTAGAGTGACTAGCCCGGTTGGGGTTGTCAAACCCGATAGATCTATCAATAGGATTCGCGCTTACATGTTCTTACAACATGTAAATATTAGTTACCAAGCTATTAGGGAAGATATGCAAGGTGGTACAACTCAATGTAGAATATATTTTAAGTACTTGTGTCCATAGCATAAAACATAAAATGCATGTATTCTCATCCCAAAATATTTTTAGAGTTTAAAAATGGGACTATATACTCACAGTAGTAAAAGTATATTAATAATAAGTTTTCAACTTATTAAAAATATGATCGTCGTCCTTGGATTCACGAACCTATATCAATAATAACGATTCAGATAATGATACGACATATGAATAAAATAAAACAAGTTCATAGAATACTTATATAATAATTTTTAATATTTTATGTTAGTAGTCCATTGTTAGTAGTCCTTTGTTAGTAGTCCAAAATAGTTCGAAAAGTCCAACAGTCCAATAATCGGTATATATATGTATATATATTCTTAGAATTACCCCACGACGTATTGTATACGTATTGTCTTTGCATCAACCCAGAGACGTATTGTATACGTATTGTCTTAGAATTAACTAAGACGTATTGTGTATGTATTGTCTTAGGATTTATAAAAACGTATTGTATACTTATTGTGTTAGGACGTACCAAGAATATTATTATACATATATACAATCACAGAATTAACCAAGATTATAATATTTTGTTATACTACTGATAACATGTCCAAATATATATAAGATATAGAAAAATTTAACAAGGATATGGTTAATATAGTTTTTATAATATAAATTTCATCCATACAACGTTAATTTTAGCAGATTTTGTTTTGCTCGCCAAATATTCATTACAATTCCGTTTAAAGTGAATCAAATTGCTATGGATTCCTTAAGAAGTGAATTTTACAAAACCAATTTGAAAAGTTCATTCCAAGTAGTAATTTTTAGAGCTTTACCCTCTTTTTGTGTCGGTGGACAGATTTGGAAAAATCCCGGCATCCATCCAATATATGATTTTTGTTAAAATACTTCCACTTTGTCTAAAATCATGAAAAAAATACTGGAAATCTTATTTACATATATTAACATATTTCCAAAGTCTTAGCCTCGAACACAAAGTCTAAGATAGGTTTTTAATTCCCAAACCAAAACAGCCCGCTTTTTACCGAATGGAGATTAAAGGATATATGTTAAGTTTCAAGGTGTTCTTCATATGTACAAGTTATAAGTTCTTATATTACCTTAATATAACATCATAATACATATAAATAAGTGTTATTAGAGTTAAGTTAGAAAGATTAGATTAGTTTTTCATACAAGCTTGGTGTTCACCAAAACAAGTTCTAGTTTTTACAAGTTTTTTAAGTATAATAAGATAGCAACTATACAAGGAATTGAACAAGGATTTTGAGAAGTATTTTACCTTGATTATGAAGAGGAAAGTTGTTGAGATTAAAGTGTGATATGAGAGCATTCAAGTGTGTGTTTTTAGTTTAAAAAAATGTGGAGTAAAAATGAGTTAAAATGGTCCTTATTTATAAACTTATAATTTTGGCTTTTAGTGAAAATATCTAAGATAAGTTAAATTGTATTAAGTCATGCATGACATATTAAATTGATTAGGTCATGGATGATATATTACACAAATAATTGCAGATTTCTATTGGTATATACCAATAGTAAATACTTCTAGAAGCTGTGTATAATAAGGGTAAAAACACCGTATGAATGCGAGTAGAATTCTTGAGGAAATTGAACGGAAATACGAGTATAGCTATCCTTTATATGTATTGGTATATTATAAAGTGTATTAAATACTTGTAAGGATGTATTTACACTCGTAATACATTATATGTAAATATATTTTAACATAAGTTAATTACGTTGTTTAAATAGTAACATATATATTGTTTGAAAACTCTTTAAATTAGTAGTATGAAAATATATATATAATACTTTGTTAATATACTTAATGAGATATTTAATTATCATATTTTTAAGTTAAATATATATAAATCCATATATATACACAATAATTAAAAAATTAAATCAGGTTATGACGTTCGTGAATCGTCGGAATAAAAGGGTGACCAAAAGCTTGTGTAAAACTCTTTTCGGAGGTTCAAGATTTATTAAAATTCATTGCTTATCAAGTCAAAATTATATAAAGATTAAGTTTAAATTTGGTCGGAAATTTCCGGGTCGTCACAGTACCTACCCGTTAAAGAAATTTCGTCCCGAAATTTGATCGAGGTCGTCATGGCTAACAATAAGAATGTTATTATGACGAATATAAGTTGATTCATAGGGTTTTATTATGATTGAGAAATATGGATAAAATAATTCGATTACTCGAAACGTATGAGTGAAATGAGAAAATAGGGATTCGTCTTATCTTTTGACATCATCACGGTTGATCTCTGGATTAAAGAAAATCTTTGTAATCTATATAAGATTTGATTCTTCGGCGATTAAGGAAATTATGATCCTCTTCGATTTAATGCAATAATCTGTCTCGATTTCTCTGTCGGATATTTTACTATAAATCAACCTCCTACGTTTCCTTATTTCCACATCTCCCATCTTTTATACTTTCTTCCTTTCTTCGTACTTCCAAAACATTCGTCAATATGCTCCATTCAGTTTTAATTCTTGATATATTCTTGACTATCACATCGGTCATTCTTCTTTTTCATCTTCAACCGGAGGAATCCGTTAATTTCTACTATGCTCTTGGGTTTATAGTGTTCTTAGTTTTCCCGTGTCTTTATATTGCTATACGCATCGATATACACGATTTGTAATTTCTGCGTTGTCTTCATGCTTATATTTTTCCTTATATCTTGGAGTTTCATGCTTTCGTATTCTTTTCCCGACTTCAAGTCAAGCGAATAATGGTCTAGAATTCATAGATATGAAATTCGGAATGAACATAGCTAATGCTCTAAGAGAGAAATTGTAATAGCATAATTTGACTTGTGAAATTACCAGAATCCAAAGGAAAAGATAGAACTATTAATAGAATATGTTCTTGATATGTTTAGAGATTAGATTGAATGTAAGAGTCATGTAACATGGCACATGATGACGTTATGGTCTGTGAATCATTACGTTCCATTTAGAAATTCAACATGACTTACTGTAATATAATAACATTGATCAAGTGTCATTATATTATACTAACTCATGCTTCAGTTCCTAACACTACTTCAAAACATTCATATTTTAAACTCGAAGGTTCCAGTATTTAGAAACTAAAATATTTTCTTTTATGATGAAACATAGATAGCACGAAAAGATGAATTATTTCAGATAAGAATAGTTATGAAAATATCTTCAAAAATATGGAGGATTTTTATAATGAAAGATACGATGATATCTTAGAATATCCAAGATTAGAGGATGATGAAGAATATTGTCCACAAGGGTTTAGATTAAGGAGCAAGGTATTCGCTAAAGACTTCAGCAGACACTGAATCATTTGGATTCTTTGAAGGCAGATTTAGTCCCTGTGATTTGTCCACAGCCTCTTTCAGGGTTTGCTCAATTCGTTTTCCAGTTCCAAACCTTCTCTTTTTCTGTGCTTTTCTAACACAATATTCTTTATCATCAACTTTTGACTGTTACGGTTGTCTACAGTTTCTGCTGCTTCATTCAACTTTTTCAAAACTTCATAGTACTGATTCGTAGGCTGAAGTGCTATTCCGGATTTCAGAATTATAATTTCAGGAAATAACGTTATATGTATATGCAGAAATGATGTGAGATTCAAGAATAATTATTGATGCTTCCTGGGATTTGATATGACAATTATTGTTACAAGATGTAGATGGGTACATGACAAGGTTTTATAGTGATCTTTCAGAGAGATTTAAGTCAAACAGCAATAAAGTTGCTGGTAAGCTTACTACTAATGTTGTGGAATATAAAAGGTTCCCCGGTAACGATGGCAAAAAGACAACGTATATATCAAGGTTATAATAAGGCTACTCCGGATGAAAAGTCGAGGTTGTCTTTTTGGATCTGTGACAAAATTCGCTGTTTTGAAACGGGATTGTAAAGTTATTTTGGGTAATAATAATGCTAAAGGATCTGACACGGATACGTGTTGAACCTTTGCTTAGGTTTCAAGTGTCCTCCGGATGCATATCTATATGCAGATATTCTTCGTATGTATCGTGTGATTGGTTCATTCTCTCGATTGTTCCTTAGTTGAGGTGTTTTCAAGAATTTTGAAGGGTTTAGACGCAGGTTGTCATCATCAATATTCGTATAATGAATTCGTCGTGAATCTTGAATGATACGAATATGTTTATGAGTTTTGTGAATGAAAGTGATGTTCTAGTATAGTTTGAATTTAAAGTATGATTTTGAAGGATGTAGGAATTTAAGATTGATGGCACTTCTTAAATCTTGACTTGGATTTTGATCTGTCAAAATCAGAATATGTAATTGAATTGGTATGGAAAATGGTTGTCTTGAATTTTGTGAAATGATGTATATTGCTATGAAAGGAGAGAGTATAATTAACGATTGTCGAAACATCATTGAAAATGTACAGTGTAACATATTAATGTGAACTTAAGTATTTCTCGGGTATTACCTACCCGTTAAAATAAAATTTCACAAGTAATATTTTGTACAAAAGAATTTTTATTACAGTCTTTAAGAAAATATATGTATGTATATTTTCTTCAGATGTAATATGGATTTAATGAGTTAATATTATATTAATCTCATTTGGTTTACGGTTGGAACTAGAAATGAATAATCCCTAAAACTTTAGAGATTACATAATCGCCGCGGAATATTTCTTCAACGTAAATGAAATAATGAATTAATACTTCATCACTCATTATTGTTGGTATACCTCAGTGCCTGCGGTGCGTATGATGTTGATGCTCGTAATGCGGCTTGCGATGTTGAGGCTTGTGATGTTGTTGGTACTGCTGCTGCTGGTGCTGGTAATGGTTTGATGTGAGTATAGATGATGAGAATTTGTTTTGTTTTGTATTGTGAAAGAAGATGTTTAAAGTTTCTTGAATAAAAAGAGAGGTCAGGAGCTTTATAAAGGGAATGAAATGATGTAGGATGCACTTGCTAATGAAGTTTTGCTTTTCATGACAGTAATTTTTTTTTTACTAAATAATTCACCATGCAAGATACGGAGTAAGGGTCGGATAGCCTCAATAATATTAGTAATATTATACTCATTGCGGCATATCCTAGAAAGGAGAGAGAAAATGGTGTTACGAACGGGTTCGCTGGTAAGTGCCTCATGTTATTCACCAAGAGGGCAATGTGGTGAATGGAAGGGATCACCTTCTTCTTGTCTCCAATGATTAAGTAGAATACGAACCCATCCCCAATTCATTCAAAATAGATGATGGCTAATTGGTCGATCCATTCCGGACACACTGCTTTCGGAGCTCGAGTGAAACTCCATATCGGAATTCGAGGGACTTGAACTAGTGGAGAGTTCCATTTCGTACGATTGAATAAATGATTTTTCGATATGAAATGATTTCCGGCTATCGAATGGTATTCTAATTACATAGAATATCTATATATATAGAGCAAGAGATTTCATAGATTACGGAGGAATTTACGGAATATGTTAGGCAAAGTTTACAGTAACAGATAAGCTAAGATAAGAATTAGCAGATACGCTAAGATATGAATTTCGTCTATACACTATTCATGTAATCAATGCAGTAAGATGTGTCTAGACTGAGAATGATAAGCAGGTAATTTTCTAAGGGTGATAAGCAGATGATTTTCGACTAGAAATGATAAGCAAAACTTTTGACATGCAGTTAAGGTCGAAGTCCAGACTCACTAATGCATCTTAATAACTATCCGTTAGACACACTAATGCAAGACCTGGTTCGCTAAGACCACCGCTCTGATACCAACTGAAACGACTCATCCATATTACTATAAACGTGGTACGTTATTCAATGGTGCCATAGCGAGGTATTTGACCTCTATATGATACGTTTTAGAAAATATTGCATTCGTTTCATAAAAAGCACACTATTATTATACATAATGCATGTTTTAAACAAGTGGGCGATTATTTAAGAAATAATCCCCATAATACATCGGTTTCCAAATACTACACACGTGACATAACAGTCGAATATAATACATGACAAAGGTTTTATTGAATGCAACATTTCATTTAAACAAAAACATGAGACTCCATGCACAGCTTGCTCAGATAATGCAACAGCGGAAGACTTTCTTAAGGACCTGAGAGTAAACAAGCTTAAACAGTCAACACAAAGGTTGGTGAGATATATAGGTTTGGCATCGATATAAATATAGACCACAAGATTTCATAGTTATAAATATATGTACACTCGCAAGTGTATAAAAGTATTCTATAAGTTGTTGAGCACTTCGGTAACCATACTTAACCATTAATGTGACATATTCCCTTTATTATGAAATCTCCCTACACTATACCAAGTGTAGTAAAAACGAAGTACTATGCAACCGTTTACGATACTAGAGCGACTAGCCCGGTTGGGGTTGTCAAACCCGATAGATCTATCAATAGGATTCGCGCTTACATGTTCTTACAACATGTAAATATTAGTTACCAAGCTATTAGGGAAGATATGCAAGGTGGTACAACTCAGCGTAGAATATATTTTAAGTACTTGTGTCCATAGCATAAAACATAAAATGCATGTATTCTTATCCCAAAATATTTTTATAGTTTAAAAATGGGACTATATACTCACAGTAGTAAAAGTATATTAATAATAAGTTTTCAACTTATTAAAAATATGACCGTCGTCCTTGGATTCACGAACCTATATCAATAATAACGATTCAGATAATGATACGACATATGAATAAAATAAAGCAAGTTCATAGAATACTTATATAATAATTTTTAATATTTTATGTTAGTAGTCCATTGTTAGTAGTCCTTTGTTAGTAGTCCAAAATAGTCTGAAAAGTCCAACAGTCCAATAATCGGTATATATATATATATATATATATATATATATATATATATATATATATATATATATATATATATATTCTTAGAATTACCCCACGACGTATTGTATACGTATTGTCTTTGCATCAACTCAGAGACGTATTATATACGTATTGTCTTAAAATTAACTAAAACATATTGTGTACGTATTGTCTTAGGATTTATCAAAACGTATTGTATACTTATTGTGTTAGGACGTACCAAGAATATTATTATACATATATACAATCACAGAATTAACCAAGATTATAATATTTTGTTATACTACTGATAACATGTCCAAATATATATAAGATATAGTAAAAATTAACAAGGATATGGTTAATATAGTTTTTATAATATAAATTTCGTCCATACAACGTTAATTTTAGCAGATTTTGTTTTGCTCGCCAAATATTCATTACAACTCCGTTTAAAGTGAATCAAATTGCTATGGATTCCTTAAGAAGTGAATTTTACAAAACCAATTTGAAAAGTTCATTCCAAGTAGTAATTTTTAGAGCTTTACCCTCTTTTTGTGTCGGTGGACAGATTTGGAAAAATCCCGGCATCCACCCAATATATGATTTTTGTTAAAATACTTCCACTTTGTCTAAAATCATGAAAAAAATACTGGAAGTCTTATTTACATATATTAACATATTTCCAAAGTCTTAGCCTCGAACTCAAAGTCTAAGATAGGTTTTTAATTCCCAAACCAAAACAGCCCGCTTTTTACCGAATGGAGATTAAAGGATATATGTTAAGTTTCAAGGTGTTCTTCATATGTACAAGTTGTAAGTTCTTATATTAACTTAATATAATATCATAATACATATAAATAAGTGTTATTAGAGTTAAGTTAGAAATATTAGATTAGTTTTTCATACAAGCTTGGTGTTCACCGAAACAAGTTCTAGTTTTTACAAGTTTTATAAGTATAATAAGATAGCAACTATACAAGGAATTAGATTTTGAGAAGTATTTCACCTTGATTATGAAGAGAAAAGTTGCTGAGATTAAAGTATGATATGAGAGCATTCAAGTGTGTGTTTTTAGTTTAAAAAAATGTGGAGTAAAAATGAGTTAAAATGGTCCTTATTTATAAGCTTATAATTTTGGCTTTTAGTGAAAATATCTAAGATAAGTTAAATTGTATTATGTCATGCATGACATATTAAATTGATTAGGTCATGGATGACATATTACACAAATAATTGCAGATTTCTATTGGTATATACCAATAGTAAATACTTCTAGAAGCTGTGTATAATACGGGTAAAAAATACCGTATTAATGCGAGTAGAATTCTTGAGGAAATTGAACGGAAATATGAGTATAGCTATCCTTTATATGTATTGGTATATTATAAAATGTGTTCAATACTTGTAAGGATGTATTTATACTCGTAATACATTATATGTAAATACATTTTAACATAAGTTAATTACGTCGTTTAAATAGTAACATATTTATTGTTTGAAAACTCTTTAAATTAGTAGTATGAAAATATATATATAATACTTTGTTAATATACTTAATGAGATATTTAATTATCATATTTTTAAGTTAAATATATATAAATCCATATATATACACAATAATTAAACAATTAAATCAGGTTATGACGTTCGTGAATCGTCGGAATAAAAGGGTGACCAAAAGCTTGTGTAAAACTCTTTTTGGAGGTTCAAGATTTATTATAATTCATTGCTTATCAAGTCGAAATTATATAAAGATTAAGTTTAAATTTGGTCAGAAATTTCCGGGTCGTCACATGCTATATTTGATGAATCAAGGTTTACATCAATACCTAGACCAAAGGACATGACACCTATTGCAAGTACCTCCCAAGGAGCATAATCGGAAGAACTTCCTAGTGAGCCATTCGAACCTCGTAAAGGGAGTAGAACAAGAACTCCTAAATCATATGGTTTCGATTATTAATTATACTTAGTTGAGGGATCTAGAGATTGTGATATCTCAACTCTATTATTGTCGCAATATAGTGGGAGATCCGAGGACTTATGATGACGCTATGAGATCTCGTGACGTTCCCTTTTGGAAAGAGGCGGTGCGTGATGAGATGAATTCGATATTGGAAAATAATAGTTATGTATTAGTGGACCTACCACCGGGTTGTAAACCATTGGGAAATAAGTGGATCTTCAAGTGGAAAATGAAGGTTGATGGTAGAATTGATAAGTTTAAAGCTCGACTGGTTATCCAAGGGTTTAGACAAAAGGAAGGTATTGATTATTTCGATACCTATGCACCGGTTGCTCGTAATACCATGATTAGATTGTTGAGTGCTCATGCATCAAGTCACAATATAGTGATTCACTAAACGGATGTGTAAAAAGGCTTCTAAAATGGTGAATTAGATGAAGAGGTATACATGAAACAACCGAAGAGATTTGTAATACCGGGACAAGAGACTAAGGTGTGTAAATTGATTAATTCTTTGTATGGACTTTGATATCGGCTAAATAGTCACGTTTTTGCCCCCGATATTAGCCCCATTTATGATAAAGTAATTGACTTTATCATCTAAATAAGCATTTATTTGCTTCATTTGGTAGATTATGTCATTACAAAGGCTATGTTTCAAGAATCACTATAACGGATGAGAAACGAGAAAAAACGAGCAAAACCGGCTAAGACGATTAACTCGCTTTTAAATAACTTATTTTATAATTTTTGTAAAAGTTTAATTACTTAATCTCATGTTGTAGGAAATTCAATTACGAACGCATGGGCGCAAGAATCGTCAAAAACGAAGCTAAAACGAAGATTCTAGAGTAAAAACGGTAAAAGATCTAGCAAACCCCTTGCCAAACGACTTGCCATAATGAAAAATGGCCTGCCAGAGGTTTTTCAGCAATTTAATTACAATTTTACCCCCAAACATTTCCTATAAATGGGGGCTTCATCCCACCATTTCAACACACCATTCTTCACTTCTCTCTCTAAATATCTCTCTATAGTCGCTCTCTAGTAATCTACAGGAGATTAGTTCTCTCTCTAGATTCTAGAGAGAGAAAAGTACAGAGATTAGAAAATGTAATTATCTCTCTATTTTCGCTCTCTAGTGATCAATAGGAGATTAGTATGTAGTTAGTTGTAGAATCTATCAAGCATTGTAACGCTATGGGTATTATGAAGAAATACAAGTGTTATTCTGCCGACATTATTCGGTAACATCTATCCTTTCTTTTATTAATTCATTATAATATTCTTGTTAGATGTTTGTTATTTATTAATATTAGAAATGCTTGTTGCCATGATGTGTGAGTAATTGCTTGATTGTTTGTCATGATTTAATAATGTTAGTTAGGGATGATTATCGTTTCGTACTCGCTTTCTGTCTATGATATTAAACCTCGTTATTATCGTCCTTCCACTAATAAACGTGATTAAAACCTTTTATAAAGTCGACAATTATAAGGTAATTAATTATCTGTGTTTATACATTGGACAAGGTATGAATCCATCGGAAAATACTATAAAGTACATGGAGAATTACCATAGGACCAGATCAAGACATTGGTCAAGATTATAAGACTCGAGAAAATACTGTTGCAATAGTAGAGTACAGTGTTGATGTACTATAGAACCACTTGAGCACGGTCAAGGTTAGAAGCTATGGAACCACTATAAGTCTAGTACATGGTGGATGACTAAGGGATTTATTGGGTAGATTTAAGTAAGGGCTGGTTTAAATCATAAATGGGAATTTAACGCACTACAATACAAACTAAGCTTATAAATCTTTAAAGGTGACTGAGAACAATCAGAGGTTCTAATTTGTCTACAAAACCTTAGATTTTACCAAACCATTGACAGAAAGGAATTCGAAACACAATCATAACCACTCACTTGGGTGATACACTAAGGTGTTAAGAAAGGTTGGATATTCCATATAATTGGCTATGCTACTTCATTCGTGCGCCCAAGGTATGCATTGCATCCAAAATGGGCCGCTTATATTCTTAAACCAGATAAAGCGTCGGGAGTTGAGCATAGCCCAACCGATCAGAATCTTCAAAGCCTAGTTCCTCGTGACATGCTAATCGGGAAATCGCTTAGTAGGGAATCTAGTGTTCACACTGAGGTATGTCTATCCAATGAGTTTCTCGCAATCATCCCGGCACTATGTTATCTTAAATCATGGTGAACCACGTCTTCTCTATCCTTAGTTGTTGCATGCTGGCTAGCTTATTTTAATTATATTGTTTTGATATTTTAAATACAATTATAAATCAAATCAACCCAACTATTTGTAGTGACCCGAACTTTTCCATGTTTATATATATTAATTGAGATTGATATTTACATGATTAAATGTTTTCAACATGTTAAGCAATCAAACTTGTTAAGACTTGATTATTTGAAATATGTTTCATATAGACAATTGACCACCCAAGTTGACCGGTGATTCACGAACGTTAAAACTTGTAAAAACTATATGATGACATATATATGGATATATATATAGTTAACATGATACTATGATAAGTAAACATATCATTAAGTATATTAACAATGAACTACATATGTAAAAACAAGACTACTAACTTAATGATTTTTAAACGAGACATATATGTAACGATTATCGTTGTAAAGACATTTAATGTATATATATCATATTAAGAGATATTCATACATGATAATATCATGATAATATAATAATTTAAAATCTCATTTGATATTATAAACATTGGGTTAACAACATTTAACAAGATCGTTAACCTAAAGGTTTCAAAACAACATTTACATGTAACGACTAACGATGACTTAACGACTCAGTTAAAATGTATATACATGTAGTGTTTTAATATGTATTTATACACTTTTGAAAGACTTAAATACACTTATCAAAATACTTCTACTTAACAAAAATGCTTACAATTACATCCTCGTTCAGTTTCATCAACAATTCTACTCGTATGCACCCGTATTCGTACTCGTACAATACACAGCTTTTAGATGTATGTACTATTGGTATATACACTCCAATGATCAGCTCTTAGCAGCCCATGTGAGTCACCTAACACATGTGGGAACCATCATTTGGCAACTAGCATGAAATATCTCATAAAATTACAAAAATATGAGTAATCATTCATGACTTATTTACATGAAAACAAAATTACATATCCTTTATATCTAATCCATACACCAACGACCAAAAACACCTACAAACACTTTCATTCTTCAATTTTCTTCATCTAATTGATCTCTCTCAAGTTCTATCTTCAAGTTCTAAGTGTTCTTCATATATTCTACAAGTTCTAGTTACATAAAATCAAGAATACTTTCAAGTTTGCTAGCTCACTTCCAATCTTGTAAGGTGATCATCCAAACTCAAGAAATCTTTGTTTATTACAGTAGGTTATCATTCTAATACAAGGTAATAATCATATTCAAACTTTGGTTCAATTTCTATAACTATAACAATCTTATTTCAAGTGATGATCTTACTTGAACTTGTTTTCGTGTCATGATTCTGCTTCAAGAACTTCGAGCCATCCAAGGATCCGTTGAAGCTAGATCTATTTTTCTCTTTTCTAGTAGGTTTATCCAAGGAACTTAAGGTAGTAATGATGTTCATAACATCATTCGATTCATACATATAAAGCTATCTTATTCGAAGGTTTAAACTTGTAATCACTAGAACATAGTTTAGTTAATTCTAAACTTGTTCGCAAACAAAAGTTAATCCTTCTAACTTGACTTTTAAAATCAACTAAACACATGTTCTATATCTATATGATATGCTAACTTAATGATTTAAAACCTGGAGACACGAAAAACACCGTAAAACCTGATTTACGCCGTCGTAGTAACACCGCGGGCTGTTTTGGGTTAGTTAATTAAAAACTATGATAAACTTTGATTTAAAAGTTGTTATTCTGAGAAAATGATTTTTATTATGAACATGAAACTATATCCAAAAATTATGGTTAAACTCAAAGTGGAAGTATGTTTTCTAAAATGGTCATCTAGACGTCGTTCTTTCGACTGAAATGACTACCTTTACAAAAACGACTTGTAACTTATTTTTCCGACTATAAACCTATACCTTTTCTGATTAGATTCATAAAATAGAGTTCAATATGAAACCATAGCAATTTGATTCACTCAAAACGGATTTAAAATGAAGAAGTTATGGGTAAAACAAGATTTGATAATTTTTCTCATTTTAGCTACGTGAAAATTGGTAACAAATCTATTCCAACCATAACTTAATCAACTTGTATTGTATATTATGTAATCTTGAGATACCATAGACACGTATACAATGTTTCGACCTATCATGTCGACACATCTATATATATTTCGGAACAACCATAGACAATCTATATGTGAATGTTGGAGTTAGCTATACAGGATTGAGGTTGATTCCAAAATATATATAGTTTGAGTTGTGATCAATACTGAGATACGTATACACTGGGTCGTGGATTGATTCAAGATAATATTTATCGATTTATTTCTGTACATCTAACTGTAGGTTACTAACGAGGACAGCTGACTTAATAAACTTAAAACATCAAAATATATTAAAAGTGTTGTAAATATATTTTGAACATACTTTGATATATATGTATATATTGTAATAGGTTCGTGAATCAACCAGTGGCCAAGTCTTACTTCCCGACGAAGTAAAAATCTGTGAAAGTGAGTTATAGTCCCATTTTTAAAATCTAATATTTTTGGGATGAGAATACATGCAGGTTTTGTAAATGATTTACAAAATAGACACAAGTACGTGAAACTACATTCTATGGTTGAATTATCGAAATCGAATATGCCCCTTTTTATTAAGTCTGGTAATCTAAGAATTAGGGAACAGACACCCTAATTGACGCGAATCCTAAAGATAGATCTATCAGGCCCAACAAGCCCCATCCAAAGTACCGGATGCTTTAGTACTTCGAAATTTATATCATATCCGAAGGGTGTCCCGGAATGATGGGGATATTCTTATATATGCATCTTGTTAATGTCGGTTACCAGGTGTTCACCATATGAATGATTTTTATCTCTATGTATGGGATGTGTATTGAAATATGAAATCTTGTGGTCTATTATTATGATTTAATATATATAGGTTAAACCTATAACTCACCAACCTTTTTTATTGACGTTTTAAGCATGTTTATTCTCAGGTGATTATTAAGAGCTTCCGCTGTCGCATACTTAAATAAGGAAGAGATTTGGAGTCCATGCTTGTATGATATTGTGTAAAAACTGCATTCAAGAAACTTATTTTGTTGTAACATATTTGTATTGTAAACCATTATGTAATGGTCGTGTGTAAACAGGATATTTTAGATTATCATTATTTGATAATCTACGTAAAGCTTTTTAAACCTTTATTGATGAAATAAAGGTTATGGTTTGTTTTAAAATGAATGCAGTCTTTGAAAAACGTCTCATATAGAGGTCAAAACCTCGCAACGAAATCAATTAATATGGAACGTTTTTAATCAATAAGAACGGGACATTTCAGTTGGTATCCGAGCGTTGGTCTTAGAGAACCAGAATTTTGCATTAGTGTGTCTTATCGAGTTTGTTAGGATGCATTAGTGAGTCTGGACTTCGACCGTGTTTACTTGAAAAATGATTGCTTAACATTTTTGTTGGAAACTATATATTTTTAACATATGAATATTATGTGATATATTAATCTCTTATCGTGTTTGATATTATGTGATAGATGTCTACCTCTAGAACAAGTCCCATTGACTCACCTAATAATAATGAAGAGTCAAATGTAAATTGGAATGATTCGTGGACTGATTCACAAGTTCCTGAAGAGGAACCGGAAGAAGAGTCGGAAACGGAAGAAGAATCGGAACCGGAAGAAGAATCGGAACCGGATGAAGAAATAGAACCGGTGGGGAAAATAATAAAACGGTTAAGTAAAAGAAAATCCTCAACCAACCGACCAAGGTTAATTATGGTCAATGGTGTTTCCGCCAAGGAAGCAAAATATTGGGAGGATTACCAATTCTCCGATGAATCAGATTCCGACGAGAATTCCGATGATGTTATAGAAATTACCTCAACTGAATTTAAAAAGGCAAAAGAAAATAATAAGGGAAAGGGCATAAAAATAGAGAAATCTAATTCCAACCCCGATGAACTTTATATGTATCGTCAACCCCCGAAGTCCTTAAGTTGTAACAATGACCCGGGAACCTCTAAACCACCAGGTTTTTCTAAACCAATGTGGATAACGACGGCTCGTATTAGGAGAACATCATATATCCCTAGAAACTTGGCAAAACGAACTAAAGCCGAAGAAGAAGAAACAAGCGAGTCGGAATAAGATAGTTGTATTCGTGTGGTGTAATATAAATAATATAGTGTGCTTATGCTTTATGATATATGTAAAAATTGCTTGTATTAATAAGTATTTTTTTTATGAATCTAACTCTTGTCTATTTTACAGTATAAAAACACAAAATGGATAGACAACCCAATATTTTAAGAGACCTACCCGGAGACATGATTGATGAAATCTTGTCTAGAGTCGGTCAGAATTCTTCGGCACAACTATTTAAGGCAAGATCAGTTTGTAAGACATTCGAAGAACGTTCCAAGAATGCCTTGGTTTATAAAAGGCTTTCGTTCAAAAGATGGGGGATATCACATTGGGAAATCCATAAGTTACGATGTGTTTACTTTGACGCATATATTGCGGGGAACCCAAATGCTATTTTATGCAACGGGTTAAGAAATTATTTTGACTCAGTATATCCGAATATAGGACTTCATGATTTAGAAAAAGCGGCTAACATGCAACATAAAGAAGCATGTTATGCTTACGGATTAGTAATGTTCGCTTCTCACCAAAGTGAGAACAAGAACATCGGCCTACAACTATTAAACAAAACGTTCCCACAAGTGACGGAGTCGGTAATTGGGGTAAGAAATGAGGTTTTTAGATTGTTACGGGACTGTTGGACATTACGTAACCCTCGTCCCTTTGACGACGTTACAACACGCTGTCTTATCAACGGCCATAACGGTTATGTTCCACAAGACCAAGGTGTAGTGACCCGAACTTTTCCATGTTTATATATATTAATTGAGATTGATATTTACATGATTAAATGTTTCCAACATGTTAAGCAATCAAACTTGTTAAGACTTGATTAATTGAAATATGTTTCATATAGACAATTGACCACCCAAGTTGACCGGTGATTCACGAACGTTAAAACTTGTAAAAACTATACGATGACATATATATGGTTATATATATAGTTAACATGTTTTTATTATAAGTATGTATCTCATTAGGTATTTTAACAATGAGTTATATACATAAAAATGAGACTATTAATTTAAGAAACTCGAAAACGATATATATAACGATTATCGTTATAACAACGTCTTACTAGGTACATATGAATCATATTAAGATATTGATACACTTGGTTAATTATGTTAAATGATAAGTAAATATATTATTAAGTGTATTAACAATGAAATACATATGTAAAAATAAGACTACTAACTTAATGATTTCGAAACAAGACATATATGTAACGATTATCGTTGTAACAACATTTAACTGTATATACATCATACTGAGATATATTATATATCATAATATCATGATAATATAACAATTTAAAATCTCATTTGATATTATAAACATTGGGTTAACAACATTTAACAAGATCGTTAACCTAAAGGTTTCAAAACAACACTTACATGTAACGACTAACGATGACTTAACGACTCAGTTAAAATGTACATACATGTAGTGTTTTAATATGTATTTATACACTTTTGAAAGACTTCAATACACTTATCAAAATACTTCTACTTAACAAAAATGCTTACAATTACATCCTCGTTCAGTTTCATCAACAATTCTACTCGTATGCACCCGTATTCGTACTCGTACAATACACAGCTTTTAGATGTATGTACTATTGGTATATACACTCCAATGATCAGCTCTTAGCAGCCCATGTGAGTCACCTAACATATGTGGGAACCATCATTTGGCAACTAGCATGAAATATCTCATAAAATTACAAAAATATGAGTAATCATTCATGACTTATTTACATGAAAACAAAATTACATATCCTTTATATCTAATCCATACACCAACGACCAAAAACACCTACAAACACTTTCATTCTTCAATTTTCTTCATCTAATTGATCTCTCTCAAGTTCTATCTTCAAGTTCTAAGTGTTCTTCATAAATTCCAAAAGTTCTAGTTTCATAAAATCAAGAATACTTTCAAGTTTGCTAGCTCACTTCCAATCTTGTAAGGTGATCATCCAACCTCAAGAAATCTTTGTTTCTTACAGTAGGTTATCATTCTAATACAATGTAATAATCATATTCAAACTTTGGTTCAATTTCTATAACTATAACAATCTTATTTCAAGTGATGATCTTACTTGAACTTGTTTTCGTGTCATGATTCTGCTTCAAGAACTTCGAGCCATCCAAGGATCCATTGAAGCTAGATCCATTTTTCTCTTTTCCAGTAGGTTTATCCAAGGAACTTAAGGTAGTAATGATGTTCATAACATCATTCGATTCATACATATAAAGCTATCTTATTCGAAGGTTTAAACTTGTAATCACTAGAACATAGTTTAGTTAATTCTAAACTTGTTCGCAAACAAAAGTTAATCCTTCTAACTTGACTTTTAAAATCAACTAAACACATGTTCTATATCTATATGATATGCTAACTTAATGATTTAAAACCTGGAAACACGAAAAACACCGTAAAACCGGATTTACGCCGTCGTAGTAACACCGCGGGCTGTTTTGGGTTAGTTAATTAAAAACTATGATAAACTTTGATTTAAAAGTTGTTATTCTGAGAAAATGATTTTTATTATGAACATGAAACTATATCCAAAAATTATGGTTAAACTCAAAGTGGAAGTATGTTTTCTAAAATGGTCATCTAGACGTCGTTCTTTCGACTGAAATGACTACCTTTACAAAAACGACTTGTAACTTATTTTTCCGACTATAAACCTATACTTTTTCTGTTTAGATTCATAAAATAGAGTTCAATATGAAACCATAGCAATTTGATTCACTCAAAACGGATTTAAAATGAAGAAGTTATGGGTAAAACAAGATTGGATAATTTTTCTCATTTTAGCTACGTGAAAATTGGTAACAAATCTATTCCAACCATAACTTAATCAACTTGTATTGTATATTATGTAATCTTGAGATACCATAGACACGTATACAATGTTTCGACCTATCATGTCGACACATCTATATATATTTCGGAACAACCATAGACACTCTATATGTGAATGTTGGAGTTAGCTATACAGGGTTGAGGTTGATTCCAAAATATATATAGTTTGAGTTGTGATCAATACTGAGATACGTATACACTGGGTCGTGGATTGATTCAAGATAATATTTATCGATTTATTTCTGTACATCTAACTGTGGACAACTAGTTGTAGGTTACTAACGAGGACAGCTGACTTAATAAACTTAAAACATCAAAATATATTAAAAGTGTTGTAAATATATTTTGAACATACTTTGATATATATGTATATATTGTTATAGGTTCATGAATCAACCAGTGGCCAAGTCTTACTTCCCGACGAAGTAAAAATCTGTGAAAGTGAGTTATAGTCCCACTTTTAAAATCTAATATTTTTGGGATGAGAATACATGCAGGTTTTATAAATGATTTACAAAATAGACACAAGTACGTGAAACTACATTCTATGGTTGAATTATCGAAATCGAATATGCCCCTTTTTATTAAGTCTGGTAATCTAAGAATTAGGGAACAGACACCCTAATTGACGCGAATCCTAGAGATAGATCTATTGGGCCTAACAAACCCCATCCAAAGTACCGGATGCTTTAGTACTTCGAAATTTATATCATATCCGAAGGGTGTCCCGGAATGATGGGGATATTCTTATATATGCATCTTGTTATTGTCGGTTACCAGGTGTTCACCATATGAATGATTTTTATCTCTATGTATGGGATGTGTATTGAAATATGAAATCTTGTGGTCTATTGTTACGATTTGATATATATAGGTTAAACCTATAACTCACCAACATTTTTGTTGACGTTTAAAGCATGTTTATTCTCAGGTGAATATTAAGAGCTTCCGCTGTTGCATATTAAAATAAGGACAAGATTTGGAGTCCATGTTTGTATGATATTGTGTAAAAACTGCATTCAAGAAACTGATTTCGATGTAACATATTTGTATTGTAAACCATTATGTAATGGTCGTGTGTAAACAGGATATTTTAGATTATCATTATTTGATAATCTACGTAAAGCTTTTTAAACCTTTATTTATGAAATAAAGGTTATGGTTTGTTTTAAAAATGAATGCAGTCTTTGAAAAACGTCTCATATAAAGGTCAAAACCTCGCAACGAAATCAATTAATATGGAACGTTTTTAATCAATAAGAACGGGACATTTCACAAGGATGGGAAGTAGTCCTAGTAAAACCAGAATGCATGACTTGTTTCTGGACGTATGAATTACGTGTCTTTATTGCCTTTGCTGAACGACTTGTGTACTAGCTAGAATTATCTTCACAACTATCTTGTATCAAAGTTATTGTGTGCTATATTTCATGTTATATGTAAAATAAGCGGTATTGTAAGTTTGTAAAATATTGTGTAAAAGTTTGAACGCGAAATATTATTATAATCAGTTTTTCATATAGAATTGTAGTAGTTGAATTGTATATTAGCTACTAAGTATGAACTTAACGGGTAGGTACTACCCGAATTTAAACTTATAAAACGCTAATATGAAGAAAAAGCTTTTATAAATGAGTTCATATTATGCTACGAAATACTATTAACTACTCTTAATATTCTGTATGATTAACTTGTTCCATTTGACTATTTTGAAGGAAATGGCACCAACTACTCAACACACTGTGAATATGAATGAAGAGGAATTCCGTACTTTTCTAGCTTCAAACATAGCCGCAGTACAGGCTGCGCTACATACCAACAATAACCTTGGATCTAGCAGTACAGGAAATCGTGTAGGATGCACCTACAAAGAATTCACTGCCTGCAAACCTTTGAAATTTGATGGAACCGAAGGACCGATCGGATTGAAACGGTGGACCGAGAAGGTCGAATCGGTGTTTGCCATAAGTAAGTGTACTGAAGAGGACAAAGTAAAGTACGCTACGCATACCTTCACAGGTTCTGCGTTAACATGGTGGAATACCTATCTAGAGCAAGTGGGACAAGATGATGCTTACGCACTACCGTGGTCAGCATTCAAGCACTTGATGAACGAGAAGTACCGTCCCGGAACCGAGGTCAATAAGCTCAAGACAGAACTTAGAGGGTTACGAACCCAAGGATTTGATATTACCACGTACGAAAGATGATTCACAGAATTGTGCCTATTGTGTCCGGGAGCATTCGAAGATGAGGAAGAGAAGATCGACGCGTTTGTGAAAGGATTACCGGAAAGAATCCAAGAAGATATAAGTTCACACGAGCCCGCCTCCATACAACAGCATGTAGAATGGCTCACAAACTAGTGAACCAGATTGAAGAAAGAATTAAAGAACAGACTGCTGAAGAGGCCAATGTGAAGCAAGTCAAAAGAAAGTGGGAGGAAAACGGTGATAAGAATCACCAATACAACAACAACAGCAATTACAACAATAATCGCAACAATTATCCCATCAATCACAACTACAACAAACGGCCCAACAACTACAACAACAATAACAACAACAGCAACTACAATAATCATCCCAACAATAATAATAACCGCAACAACAACAACAATCAGAAGCAGCTATGCCAAAGGTGTGAAAAGTATCACTCGGGGTTCTGCACCAAATTTTGCAACAAGTGTAAAAGAAATGGTCATAGCGCGGCGAAGTGTGAGGTCTACGGACCAGGGGTTAATAGAACGAAAGGAACAAATGGTGTCGGAACGAGTAATGGCGGAGCAAGTAGTGTCGGAGCAAGTTATGCAAATGTAGTTTGTTATAAATGTGGAAAACCGGGCCACATTATTAGAAATTGCCCGAACCAGGAGAACACGAATGGACAAGGCCGCGGAAGAGTTTTCAATATTAATGCGGCAGAGGCACAGGAAGACCCGGAGCTTGTTACGGGTACGTTTCTTATTGACAATAAATCTGCTTACGTTTTATTTGATTCGGGTGCGGATAGAAGCTATATGAGTAGAGATTTTTGTGCTAAATTAAGTTGTCCATTGACGCCTTTGGATAGTAAATTTTTACTCGAATTAGCAAATGGTAAATTAATTTCAGCAGATAATATATGTCGGAATCGAGAAATTAAACTGGTTAGCGAAACATTTAAGATTGATTTGATACCAGTAGAGTTAGGGAGTTTTGATGTGATAATCGGTATGGACTGGTTGAAAGAAGTGAAAGCAGAGATCGTTTGTTACAAAAATGCAATTCGCATTATACGAGAAAAAGGAAAACCCTTAATGGTGTACGGAGAAAAGGGCAACACGAAGCTACATCTTATTAGTAATTTGAAGGCACAAAAACTAATAAGAAAAGGTTACTATGCTGTTCTAGCACACGTCGAGAAAGTACAAACTGAAGAAAAGAGCATCAATGATGTTCCCATTGCAAAAGAATTTCCCGATGTATTTCCGAAAGAATTACCGGGATTACCCCCACATCGATCCGTTGAATTTCAAATAGATCTTGTACCAGGAGCTGCACCAATAGCTCGTGCTCCTTACAGACTTGCACCCAGCGAGATGAAAGAACTGCAAAGCCAATTACAAGAACTTTTAGAGCGTGGTTTCATTCGACCAAGCACATCACCGTGGGGAGCTCCTGTTTTATTTGTCAAGAAGAAAGATGGTACATTCAGGTTGTGTATCGACTACCGAGAGTTGAACAAACTTACCATCAGAAACCGCTACCCACTACCGAGAATCGACGACTTATTTGATCAACTACAAGGCTCGTCTGTTTATTCAAAGATTGACTTACGTTTCGGGTATCATCAAATGCGGGTGAAAGAAGATGATGTTCCAAAGACTGCTTTCAGAACACGTTACGGTCATTACGAGTTTATGGTCATGCCGTTTGGTTTAACTAATGCACCAGCTGTGTTCATGGACCTTATGAACCGAGTGTGTGGACCATACCTTGACAAGTTTGTCATTATTTTCATTGATGACATACTTATTTGCTCAAAGAATGACCAAGAACACGGTGAACATTTGAGAAAGGTGTTAGAAGTATTGAGGAAGGAAGAATTGTACGCTAAGTTTTCAAAGTGTGCATTTTGGTTGGAAGAAGTTCAATTCCTCGGTCACATAGTGAACAAAGAAGGTATTAAGGTGGATCCGGCAAAGATACAAACTGTTGAAAAGTGGGAAACCCCGAAAACTCCGAAACACATACGCCAGTTTTTAGGACTAGCTGGTTACTACAGAAGGTTCATCCAAGACTTTTCCAGAATAGCAAAACCCTTGACTGCATTAACGCATAAAGGGAAGAAATTTGAATGGAATGATGAACAAGAGAAAGCGTTTCAGTTATTGAAGAAAAAGCTAACTACGGCACCTATATTGTCATTGCCTGAAGGGAATGATGATTTTGTGATTTATTGTGACGCATCAAAGTAAGGTCTCGGTTGTGTATTAATGCAACGAACGAAGGTGATTGCTTATGCGTCCAGACAATTAAAGATTCACGAACAAAATTATACGACGCATGATTTGGAATTAGGCGCGGTTGTTTTTGCATTAAAGACTTGGAGGCACTACTTATATGGGGTCAAAAGTATTATATATACCGACCACAAAAGTCTTCAACACATATTTAATCAGAAACAACTGAATATGAGGCAGCGTAGGTGGATTGAATTATTGAATGATTACGACTTTGAGATTCGTTACCACCCGGGGAAGGCAAATGTGGTAGCCGATGCCTTGAGCAGGAAGGACAGAGAACCCATTCGAGTAAAATCTATGAATATAATGATTCATAATAACATTACTACTCAAATAAAGGAGGCGCAACAAGGAGTTTTAAAAGAGGGAAATTTAAAGGATGAAATACCCAAAGGATCGGAGAAGCATCTTAATATTCGGGAAGACGGAACCCGGTATAGGGCTGAAAGGATTTGGGTACCAAAATTTGGAGATATGAGAGAAATGGTACTTAGAGAAGCTCATAAAACCAGATACTCAATACATCCTGGAACGGGGAAGATGTACAAGGATCTCAAGAAACATTTTTGGTGGCCGGGTATGAAAGCCGATGCTGCTAAATACGTAGGAGAATGTTTAACGTGTTCTAAGGTCAAAGCTGAGCATCAGAAACCATCAGGTCTACTTCAACAACCCGAAATCCCGGAATGGAAATGGGAAAACATTACCATGGATTTCATCACTAAATTGCCAAGGACTGCAAGTGGTTTTGATACTATTTGGGTAATAGTTGATCGTCTCACCAAATCAGCACACTTCCTGCCAATAAGAGAAGATGACAAGATGGAGAAGTTAGCACGACTGTATTTGAAGGAAGTCGTCTCCAGACATGGAATACCAATCTCTATTATCTCTGATAGGGATGGCAGATTTATTTCAAGATTCTGGCAGACATTACAGCAAGCATTAGGAACTCGTCTAGACATGAGTACTGCCTATCATCCACAAACTGATGGGCAGAGCGAAAGGACGATACAAACGCTTGAAGACATGCTACGAGCATGTGTTATTGATTTCGGAAATAGTTGGGATCGACATCTACCATTAGCAGAATTTTCCTACAACAACAGCTACCATTCAAGCATTGAGATGGTGCCGTTTGAAGCACTTTATGGTAGAAAGTGCAGGTCTCCGATTTTTTGGAGTGAAGTGGGGGATAGACAGATTACGGGTCCAGAGATTATACAAGAAACTACCGAGAAGATCATCCAAATTCAACAACGGTTGAAAACCGCCCAAAGTCGACAAAAGAGCTACGCTGACATTAAAAGAAAAGATATAGAATTTGAAATTGGAGAGATGGTCATGCTTAAAGTTGCACCTTGGAAAGGCGTTGTTAGATTTGGTAAACGAGGGAAATTAAATCCAAGGTATATTGGACCATTCAAGATTATTGATCGTGTCGGACCAGTAGCTTACCGACTTGAGTTACCTCAACAACTCGCGGCTGTACATAACACTTTCCACGTCTCGAATTTGAATAAATGTTTTGCTAAAGAAGATCTCACTATTCCGTTAGATGAAATCCAAATCAACGAAAAACTTCAATTCATCGAAGAACCCGTCAAAATAATGGATCGTGAGGTTAAAAGACTTAAGCAAAACAAGATACCAATTGTTAAGGTTCGATGGAATGCTCGTAGAGGACCTGAGTTCACCTGGGAGCGTGAAGATCAGATGAAGAAGAAATACCCGCATCTATTTCCAGAAGATTCGTCAACACCTTCAACAGCTTAAAATTTCGGGACGAAATTTATTTAACGGGTAGGTACTGTAGTGACCCGAACTTTTCCATGTTTATATATATTAATTGAGATTGATATTTACATGATTAAATGTTTCCAACATGTTAAGCAATCAAACTTTTTAAGACTTGATTAATTGAAATATGTTTCATATAGACAATTGACCACCCAAGTTGACCGGTGATTCACGAACGTTAAAACTTGTAAAAACTATATGATGACATATATATGGATATATATATATAGTTAACATGATACTATGATAAGTAAACATATCATTAAGTATATTAACAATGAACTACATATGTAAAAACAAGACTACTAACTTAATGATTTTTAAACGAGACATATATGTAACGATTATCGTTGTAAAGACATTTAATGTATATATATCATATTAAGAGATATTCATACATGATAATATCATGATAATATAATAATTTAAAATCTCATTTGATATTATAAACATTGGGTTAACAACATTTAACAAGATCGTTAACCTAAAGGTTTCAAAACAACACTTACATGTAACGACTAACGATGACTTAACGACTCAGTTAAAATGTATATACATGTAGTGTTTTAATATGTATTTATACACTTTTGAAAGACTTAAATACACTTATAAAAATACTTCTACTTTACAAAAATGCTTACAATTACATCCTCGTTCAGTTTCATCAACAATTCTACTCGTATGCACCCGTATTCGTACTCGTACAATACACAGCTTTTAGATGTATGTACTATTGGTATATACACTCCAATGATCAGCTCTTAGCAGCCCATGTGATTCACCTAACACATGTGGGAACCATCATTTGGCAACTAGCATGAAATATCTCATAAAATTACAAAAATATGAGTAATAATTCATGACTTATTTACATGAAAACAAAATTACATATCCTTTATATCTAATCCATACACCAACGACCAAAAACACCTACAAACACTTTCATTCTTCAATTTTATTCATCTAATTGATCTCTCTCAAGTTCTATCTTCAAGTTCTAAGTGTTCTTCATATATTCTACAAGTTCTAGTTACATAAAATCAAGAATACTTTCAAGTTTGCTAGCTCACTTCCAATCTTGTAAGGTGATCATCCAAACTCAAGAAATCTTTGTTTATTACAGTAGGTTATCATTCTAATACAAGGTAATAATCATATTCAAACTTTGGTTCAATTTCTATAATTATAACAATCTTATTTCAAGTGATGATCTTACTTGAACTTGTTTTCGTGTCATGATTCTGCTTCAAGAACTTCGAGCCATCCAAGGATCCGTTGAAGCTAGATCCATTTTTCTCTTTTCCAGTAGGTTTATCCAAGGAACTTAAGGTAGTAATGATGTTCATAACATCATTCGATTCATACATATAAAGCTATCTTATTCGAAGGTTTAAACTTGTAATCACTAGAACATAGTTTAGTTAATTCTAAACTTGTTCGCAAACAAAAGTTAATCCTTCTAACTTGACTTTTAAAATCAACTAAACACATGTTCTATATCTATATGATATGCTAACTTAATGATTTAAAACCTGGAGACACGAAAAACACCGTAAAATCGGATTTACGCCGTCGTAGTAACACCGCGGGCTGTTTTGGGTTAGTTAATTAAAAACTATGATAAACTTTGATTTAAAAGTTGTTATTCTGAGAAAATGATTTTTATTATGAACATGAAACTATATCCAAAAATTATGGTTAAACTCAAAGTGGAAGTATGTTTTCTAAAATGGTCATCTAGACGTCGTTCTTTCGACTGAAATGACTACCTTTACAAAAATGACTTGTAACTTATTTTTCCGACTATAAACCTATACCTTTTCTGATTAGATTCATAAAATAGAGTTCAATATGAAACCATAGCAATTTGATTCACTCAAAACGGATTTAAAATGAAGAAGTTATGGGTAAAACAAGATTGGATAATTTTTCTCATTTTAGCTACGTGAAAATTGGTAACAAATCTATTCCAACCATAACTTAATCAACTTGTATTGTATATTATGTAATCTTGAGATACCATAGACACGTATACAATGTTTCGACCTATCATGTCGACACATCTATATATATTTCGGAACAACCATAGACAATCTATATGTGAATGTTGGAGTTAGCTATACAGGGTTGAGGTTGATTCCAAAATATATATAGTTTGAGTTGTGATCAATACTGAGATACGTATACACTGGGTCGTGGATTGATTCAAGATAATATTTATCGATTTATTTCTGTACATCTAACTGTAGGTTACTAACGAGGACAGCTGACTTAATAAACTTAAAACATCAAAATATATTAAAAGTGTTGTAAATATATTTTGAACATACTTTGATATATATG
This sequence comes from Rutidosis leptorrhynchoides, assembly GCF_046630445.1. Classification (NCBI taxonomy): domain Eukaryota; kingdom Viridiplantae; phylum Streptophyta; class Magnoliopsida; order Asterales; family Asteraceae; genus Rutidosis; species Rutidosis leptorrhynchoides. Next base: position 563,380,370 of record NC_092335.1, read on the forward strand.
TATATATTGTAATAGGTTCGTGAATCAACCAGTGGCCAAGTCTTACTTCCCGACGAAGTAAAAATCTGTGAAAGTGAGTTATAGTCCCACTTTTAAAATCTAATATTTTTGGGATGAGAATACATGCAGGTTTTGTAAATGATTTACAAAATAGACACAAGTACGTGAAACTACATTCTATGGTTGAATTATCGAAATCGAATATGCCCCTTTTTATTAAGTCTGGTAATCTAAGAATTAGGGAATAGACACCCTAATTGACGCGAATCCTAAAGATAGATCTATCGGGCCCAACAAGCCCCATCCAAAGTACCGGATGCTTTAGTACTTCGAAATTTATATCATATCCGAAGGGTGTCCCGGAATGATGGGGATATTCTTATATATGCATCTTGTTAATGTCGGTTACCAGGTGTTCACCATATGAATGATTTTTATCTCTATGTATGGGATGTGTATTGAAATATGAAATCTTGTGGTCTATTATTATGATTTAATATATATAGGTTAAACCTATAACTCACCAACATTTTTGTTGACGTTTTAAGCATGTTTATTCTCAGGTGATTATTAAGAGCTTCCGCTGTCGCATACTTAAATAAGGACGAGATTTGGAGTCCATGCTTGTATGATATTGTGTAAAAACTGCATTCAAGAAACTTATTTTGTTGTAACATATTTGTATTGTAAACCATTATGTAATGGTCGTGTGTAAACAGGATATTTTAGATTATCATTATTTGATAATCTACGTAAAGCTTTTTAAACCTTTATTGATGAAATAAAGGTTATGGTTTGTTTTAAAATGAATGCAGTCTTTGAAAAACGTCTCATATAGAGGTCAAAACCTCGCAACGAAATCAATTAATATGGATCGTTTTTAATCATTAAGAACGGGACATTTCACTATTGCCTTTACACAATTTGATATTCTGGATAAAGTGGTGTCTAGAATAAACCGGTTGGACTTGGTTCTTGGATTTTCTGAACAGTCGCCAATTTATTGGGACCAAAAGGATCCCGCCTCTCCACAAAAGGTGTACCTGGCCACTAGTCTTGGATACTAAATTGTGTACAAACCCAATCTTAATTACTAAATTATCTGAATAAGCTCCGTTTAAAATTCGACCGCTCAAGGAACGACCCTAGGTCATATTTGTCTTTGCTAACCCATAGGAAGGAATAATAGATTTAGGCCCATCATATATAAATAAAACAATCAACTTCTTCTGTTGATATCTTGAATTGATGTTTTGTGACCTAACGACACCGCATAAATAAACCGTCCGATTCGGGCATATCAGGAGAGTAGTTAAATTTTTGGCGCCGCTGCCGGGGAGCGGTAGTACGATTTGGAGCCTGTTTAGATTAGTTAATTTTTAAGAGACCCTTTTGACTAAGACTAACTTTGTCAGAAGTTATTAGTTTATCGTAGTTAGGTTAGATAATATTAGCTTAATTTAGTTTAATTAAAAAGTTTAAAATGGACTTCCTTATTAGTAAACCTTTAGGATGGTTCAACCTACTTATACAGCTAAGAATTCTTCCAACACATCCTTTCTTCTATCCGATATCATACATTGTACCCATCCGACGAGATCCACACTTACCTGCCGATAGTTCGACGATGGCCGCACGCATCACTCTCGCTGACATCACCAAACCCTCGTTAGAAGGACGAGGAGGACCGATACTCTATCCAGAGGTTAATGGAGCGTCTTTTGTGCTTAAGCATAGCATCATATAACTCATTCACAACCATTGCCAGTTCCACGGCTTACCAATTAATGATCCCAACTCTCACTTAGATAGATTCCTCTCCTTATCCAACTCATATAAGCAAAATGGGGTTGAACAAGATGTAGTTCGTCTGTATCTATTCCCCTATTCCATAATTCTTCATGCAAAAACCTAGTTCGAGGGGTTAGAACCCAACTCTATCACTTCATGGGAGGAAATGGCAACAACTTTCTTAATCAAGTACTTTCCCCCATCAAAACAAATCAGACTTAGGAATGATATCGTAAACTTTCAACAAGTGCACGATGAATCACTCTACACTGCATGGGAAAGATTCAAACATTTGCTTCGAAGATGCCCAAACCACCGTCTTGAGAGCTCTGATCAGGTTTTGACCTTCTACAAAGGACTGAACCGGAACAACAAGTCTACTATTGATGCTGTTTCTCAGGGTAACTTCATGAACTTCACTGCTGGCGAGGCCTGGAGATCGATCGAGGAGATGACTATGCACCATCACGATTGGAACACGGAAGAGCAAATTTCATTAGCAACACCGCTTTCCGCCTCCAATCCTATCGAAAATAAAACCATTAAATTTCTCTCGGACAAAATAGAAAACCTCACCAAAGAAGTCGAAGAGCTAAAGAAACTCCCGCAACATGTGCCTTAAGTGCAATTATACCATAATTGTACTGAACCACATTCGGCCAAGGTATACGAGGCTGAGTGTGAGGAATCTGTTGTCTACTCCGATAAGATCCTAGCTCATCCGCACAACCCACCTACCAAACCCACTACCCCACCAGAGATAAGTCCAGACGATGTCCTACTGCGTATCATCAACATGATCACAGCAAGAGAAGACGCATCTGACTTAGTCATGACTAATCACCTGAGTAGACTTGAAAATCAAATAAGCCAGCTAAATCAACATCTCGATTCTCTAGGTTGTCCTAAAAATGACTCAAAAGTGGCAGATAGCCGACCTTCAGATTCTTCTAAGGAGAGGAAACTAACTAATACCCGTTCAGTAGTAGTCATTGAGTCGTCACCTAAAACACCCATTCCAATCCTGGGCCGTCTCAAGCAAAGACATAACAAGATGAAATCTTTCAAGCTTGACGGTAAATTTTTGGACACTGTGTCTAAAAATCCTCATAGTAAGAAGTATTTAAGGAAACTCCTATCAACCAAGGATAAGGTACCCGAAGTACCCAATATCCCGCTAAACGCGGATTGTTCAGCCATTCTCTTAAATACTCTTCCTGAAAAACTAGGGGATACCGGATGATTTACCCTTCCTTGTTCTATCTACCAATCTGGTACTATCTATTCTCTCGCTGACCTTAGTGCCAGCATTAATCTCATGCCCTACTCGCTGTTTCAGAGACTCGAAATTGGAAATCTTAACCCTACAAAAATGACCATCCAGCTAGCTGACCAATCCACTAGATATCCTAAGGGAATAGCTGAGAACCTCATGGTTAAGGTCGACAAATTCCTCTTTTCGACTGACTTTGTGGTTATGGACTATAAAGAAGGCATGAAATCCCCTATCATCATAGGAAGGCCTTTCATGAATACAGCCAAAGCGATCGTTGATGTTTATTCACGGACTATCACCTCGAGAGCCCGTGGAGAAGAGGTCACTTTCACGATCGACGAGTCTGTATGTCCTTCCGATGGAAACGCCGAAGTAAATACCATCTCCACTAGAAAAGTCACCTTTTATTCCGAGAATGAGGAGAAGAAGATAGAAGTAGAAGACAAGATGAATAACCACTCCACACCTACCCAATCTTCACTCCCACCTTATATTGATCTTTTAATGGCTGGAGAGGATTTCGTTCTAGAAGAACTCTCTGAACCAATTATACTTGAAGCCCCCGACCAGAGCGACGAGGAGGTGGATGAAGAAATTGAAATGGAAAGCCTAGATAAGAAGAAAGATATGGAGGATTCTAGCATCAAAGTAGTTGTTAATGTTGCTACCATATTGGAGACGTCAATGGACATCGTCCCACCTCCATGCCCAGAGTACAACATTACGACCAACAAAAAGTCAGGTTTTGTGTCAGGGATACCTTATAAACCATCACTTAAATACATAATGACATACACATCATTGAGTGTTGAGGATCCGTTTGACCAACCCGCACAAATCAAGGAGGTAGAAGAAGTTGATAGCTTTGTTATACCTCAAGTTAAACAAAGCATTCACTTCAAAACACATTCTCCTCTCATTGGGCATACCTTATTCCATGTTCGCTTCAATATCATCGGTATGTTCCAATATTACCTCTTGTGTCTACTGATGGATGCAAGGGAGCCGCCTAGATTTCCTGAGAAATAAGGCTAGAGTTAGGTTCATGACTCGAACAAAAACAAGCGCTTCTCGGGAGACAACCCGTGTGTTTATTTTTTCTAAAGCTTTAGTAGTAGTTAGATTAGGATAATTAGATTAATTGAATAAGTGAGAAAGTGAAACTTAAAATGGAATTTTCAAAGTTTCTTACTTGTCATGAAATTAATTGCAATATTTCAAAAGTCTTAAAGGCAGTCAACACTTTAAGTGTGGGATTAAGCTTTTTAGTCATAACTGATTTGTTGAATTTAAAAAAAAAAACCTAATTTGAAACCCCCATGTTTTTAAATAACTTTTTCATCAAAACGCAAATTAGTGACTCTATAGCCTAAAGCTTAATCACCTCTCTAGGTTTGATCTTTTCCATTGTTACAAGTAATAGACAATTATTGATGCATGTGGTGGAGACTTTTTGAATAATGATGAAACGACAAGAAAACCCGTTGATTACTTCATTGCAAGTTATTGGTGGATGTTGTATGGAGGATGAGAATGCCCTAATGAGCTCGAGTACACTTCAAAAAGACCGATTCGAATCCAGCAGAAGATGGTTCCGACTCTATCTACCTTCAGATCCTCAGCTCACAACAGCACCCAAGGGGAGTAATTCGTTTCTTTCTCTTCGTTTGTTTATTTTGCTTCGTTATATCCTTAAACTATACCCTATCCTAAGCTTATCACTAAGTGTGGGATTCCAACCCAATATTGAGCTTAGATACATCTTCCGACATGTTCAAACTCTAAGTGTGGGATTTTAGCTCCCTAAAATCTAAGAATGAACATTAGGGACAATGTTCCTCTAAGTGTGGGATAGCGGTGTAGTACACCGTAAGTAGCTATGGGATGCTCGGAAAATGTTCTTAACTTAAAATTTTACTAAGCTTTTCAAGTATACCTACTATTTAGAATCTTTGCCCTCAACATAAATTTTTCAAAAATTCTGGCTAAATGATGCTTTCTGAAAAAGTACTTTCAAAAATCAAGCGTGTTTGTTCTAAAATTAAGACAAGTGAGGATAGAAATCTTCTTAAGTATGAACCGATTCTCTAAAGAGCATTGCATGACTAGGCACTATCGACCCAATATAATTGTTGTGAGGCACCCCAAAAATGGCCCAATAAGCATTCATTTTTAATGCTTCACTATCTTTTCCGTTGAGAATGTCGATGTTAGCATTTAGAGTTAGAACTTGACCTTGACATACATTTCGAGGCCAATGGTTAGTAAGAGCCATACGTGGTGTAGGTGTGATACTCCTTCCGAAATCATTCTGAATAGAGAAGACAAAAACCTCCGTTTCCGTTTCCACTCCACGCATTTATACCGACCATCTCACGCCATAGAGTTGATGAATCAGAAAATACTCACCCCAAAATTCACTATCAAATACGTTACCCTTTCCACCCTCTTTCCTTTCTCATTTCAAAAATCTAGAAATTCAAAGAGATAGATAAACCAAGTTTACTTCAAACACTTGTCGAAAAATTCTGAAATTCCAGACTGTTTTTGATAGGTCATAAAAGACCTATTTCTGGTGAAATACCTTTCTCTCTAGGCACAAGAAGAAATAGACAAAGTTATGAAGATTGGATATGCCAAAAAAAAAAAAAAATGTTGAGCGAAGTCTCAAAAATAAAGAAGAGAAAAGTCTTCAAATAAAAGCATAAATTCCTCAAGAAAATGAAGATTGTGACCCAGAAGGAATGCAGAAAAGAATCAAAGAAACTCTTCAACAAAAATAGAGTATCATCTTTCCTAGAAAAAGGATATCCTCATAAAACCAAAATCTATCGTATCTCTCAAAATTTCAATGATTCGAAAATCACCCTTTTCGCCATATCAAAACCTTCACTTTTTTCCGCAAATCAACCTTTAAATCCGCTCTTCCTCTTGAAAGAATGATTAGGGAGAAGATCAGTGCCGTCCTTATCTAACCGGTGGAGATTTGATTCTTGGTCAAGCCTATGACAATACTTGCAACATGACTGGCTATGAGCGAATTCATTTCATAGATTGATATGCAACCCCAAACACTTGAGTGATTTGAGTGACCCGTGTAAGGAAGCCAATGTCATGTAACCTCCCCTCATGCATGCAGAGATAGTTTCTACCCCTTTTAGAAGACAGTTTGTCTGATCTTGCTCTTATAATAAATAACAAGCCACTTGAATAATAGAACGGAAACCTCAGAAGCACCTTGAACTCAAAATAAAAGAGAGGTTTGCTTGAGGACAAGCAAAGTCTAAGTGTGGGATATTTGATTTCGGCTAAATAGTCACGTTTTTACCCCCGATATTAGCCCCATTTATGATAAAGTAATTGATTTTATCATCTAAATAAGCATTTATTTGCTTCATTTGGTAAATTATATCATTACAAAGGCTATGTTTCAAGAATCACTAAAAACGGATGAGAAACGAGGAAAAACGAGCAAAACCGGCTAAGACGATTAACTCGCGTTTAAATAACTTATTTTATAATTTTTATAAAAGTTTAATTACTTAATCTCATGTTGTAGGATATTCAATTACGAACGCGTGGGCGCAAGAATCGTCAAAAACGGAGCTAAAACGAAGATTCTAGAGCGAAAACGGTGAAACATCTAGCAAACCCCTGGCCAAACGGCTTGCCATAATGAAAAATGGCCTGCCAAGGGTTTTTCAGCAATTTAATTACAATTTTGCCACCAAACATTTCCTATAAATGGGGGCTTCATCCCACCATTTCAACACACCATTCTTCATTTCTCTCTCTAAATATCTCTCTATAGTCGCTCTCTAGTGATCTATAGGAGATTAGTTCTCTCTCTACTTTATCTCTCTAGATTCTAGAGAGAGAAAAGTACAGAGATTAGGAAATGTAATTATCTCTCTATTGTCGCTCTCTAGTGATCAATAGGAGATTAGTATGTAGTTAGTGGTAGAAGCTATCAAGCATTGTAACACTATGGATATTATGAAGAAATACAAATGTTATTCTACCGACATTATTCGGTAACATCTATCCTTTCTTTTATTAATTCATTATAATATTCTTGTTGGATGTTTGTGATTTATTAATATTAGAAATACTTGTTGCCATGATGTGTGAGTAATTGCTTGATTGTTTGTCATGATTTAATAATGTTAGTTAGGGATGATTATTGTTTTGTATTCGCTTTCAGTCTATGATATTAAACCTCGTTATTATCGTCCTTCCACCAATAAATGTGATTAAAACCTTTTATAAAGTCGACAATTATAAGGTAATTAATTGTCTGTGTTTATACATTGGTCAAGGTATGAATCCATCGAAAGATACTATAAAGTACATGGAGAATTACCATAGGACCAGATCAAGACATTGGTCAAGAGTATAAGACTCGAGGAAATACTGTTACAATAGTAGAGTACAGTGTTGATGTACTATAGGACCACTTGAGCATGGTCAAAGTTAGAAGCTATGGAACCACTATAAGTCTAGTACATGGTGGATGACTAAGGGATTTATTGGGTAGATTTAAGTAGGGCTGGTTTAAATCATAAATGGGAATTTAACGCACTACAATACAAACTAAGCTTATAAATCTTTAAAGGTGACTGAGAACCATCAGAGGTTCTAATTTGTCTACAAAACCTTAGATTTTACCAAACCATTGACAGAAAGGAATTCGAAACACAATCATAACCACTCACTTGGGTGATACACTAAGGTGTTAAGAAAGTTGGATATTCTATATAATTGGCTATGCTACTTCATTCGTGCGCCCAAAGTATGCATTGCATCCAAGATGGGCCGCTTATATTCTTAAACCAGATAAAGCGTCGGGAGTTGAGCATAGGCCATCCGATCAGAATCTTCAAAGCCTAGTTCCTCGTGACATGCTAATCGGGAAATCGCTTAGTAGGGAATCTAGTGTTCACACTGAGGTATATCTATCCAATGAGTTTCTCACAATCATCCCAGAACTATGTTATCTTAAATCATGGTGAACTAGGTCTTCTCTATCCTTAGTTGTTGCATGCTGGCTAGCTTATTTTAATTATATTGTTTTAATATTTTAAATACAATTATAAATCAAATCAACCCAACTATTGCCTTTACACAATTTGATATTCCGGATAAAGTGGTGTCTAGAATAAACCGGTTGGACTTGGTTCTTGGATTTTCCGAACAGTCGCCAATTTATTGGGACCAAAAGGATCCTGCCTCTCCACACAAGGTGTACCTGGCTACTAGTCTTGGATACTAAATTGTGTACAAACCCAATTTTAATTAATAAATTATCTGAATAAGCTCCGTTTCAAATTCGACCGCTCAAGGAACGACCCTAGGTCATATTTTCCCTTGCTAACCCATAGGAAGGAATAATAGATTTACGCCCAGCATATATAAATTAAACAATCAACTTCTTCTGTTGATATCTTGAATTGACGTTTTGTGACCTAACGACACCGCATAAATAAACCGTCCGATTCGGGCATATCAGACTTAAACAAGCACCAAAACAATGGCATCAAAAGTTTGATGGTTTATTATTGTCTCATGGGTTTATATTGAATCAATTGGACATGTATGTATATAGCAAATTTGATCAAAAGGGAAAAGGTGTGATCATTTGCTCATATGTGGATGACATGTTGATCTTTGGCACCGACCAAGATCAAGTTGATAAAACTAAAGAATTTTTATCATCAAAATTCTCAATGAACGATGATATCGGCTAAAAAGTCACGTTTTTACCCTCGATATTGAGTCCCAAAAAGCATAAAGTTCAGAGCTTTGTTGGAAAAATAATCGCTTTTTCGGTTAAATTTATAGGTAAAGTAATTACGAAGACGATGCAAAAAGAATCAAGAGAAACGGAGCTAAAACGAAGTTTCTAGAGCGAAAACGGTGAAAGACAAGAAATCAAGTTACGATCCAGTGAATCAAGGCTGACCAGACCAAAAATGGCCTGCCATATGACCTACCAGTATGTAAACGGCCTGCCAAATACGGCCCACCAAACGGCCTGCCATACGGCCTGCCAAGCAAACGGCCTGCCAAATACGGGCCACCAAACGGGCTGCCATACGGCCTGCCAGCCGTTTTCTGGCAGTTTCATAGTCTATTTAAAGGGTTTTTTGTCATCCATTTTCCACACACCTCTCTTCACTCTCTCACTACAATACACTTTCTCCTACTAGAGCTTTCAAGGCCTTCTCACCTCCGAGCGGGAAATTAAGTACCCGGAGGCGAACGCCGAAGATTGTACTAGGAGCGGTTTAGAGGTTGTCAGCACTTGTAATGGTCCAGATCTCGTCTGTAAATGGTGAACGCTTTCCTTAATTTAATAAATTTATTATCTTGAGTTGCTTTCACTTTGCATGATTATCTATCTGTTACAATTGTTTATCATGTGTTGAATATGTTATCTGAAACTTATCATATTGTTATGCTGAAACCTTGACGGTCTAGAAGTTTAATTTACGGATCACCTTTTCCGCTTATTCACGTTGCTATAACCTAGTATTAGGACCTGATCAACCCGAGGATACAAGGTAAGTAGTTATGTATGCTTAACGTCACAATAGGGATATTGTACCTACGTACGAATAATCACTTATTCGTCATAGAAGAGCTGCCCATTTAGGTTGTGGTTAGAGTTAGCAATAGAGAGTTCAGTGAACACTAGCCTATTCAAAAGCATGATTCGCGTCAGAAGCAATGTTCTTGAGATATTGTAAGATGATCCGGGGTTGAATAAGTGATCGTAAAAGGAGAGACTTCTATTCCAGTTAACAGTACCTTAGAATATTTAAGATTGCACATCTGCTAATGTTAAGGCATAGCATAGTGATTGAGTGGTAGGATATTGCTTTAGTTAGACCAACTAGGATTAAGAAAATCTGAGACTTTCCTTTATGGGTATACCACTTTGTTCATGTACCTAGGATCCATTACATAAGGTCATTTAAACCCTTTAGGTTAACGTTGGGAGTAGGGATATCCGTCATAGCCAGAATCTTCAAGGCCTAAACTCTTAGTGACAAATCAGTTACGATCATAGCCCAGTTAATTGAGGTTTAGTGTTTATCCTAGGAAGTTGAACTCTTGCGATAAATCCCCTTCAGGATTATATTCTTCATACCTATCTATCTTTACTTTTATAGTTAAATTACTATTCTACTTAGTTAAACTTAATCTATCACCTCTTGTCATTAGGGTTAACTATATAGGCAATTTTGTCCCACGTTACTGAGCAAATATACAAAAATACGAACCTGAGTTATATTTACCACTTACTCGTAAAAAGGAAGACAAGTAGGTGAGTAATAGCTAGGAACCCCAGCTAAATATAAATAATAAAACCAATTCTCTCTTTTGGTAGCTAAATTCTGACGTGTTGCGACCTAACGACACCGCACAAATAAATCGTCCGTTTTGGCCTTATCATAAGAAGAAGTAAAGTTTTTGGCGCTGCTGCCGGGGACTTATTTTCTATCTGTTAAGGTAATCGTTGATTCTATCGAGATATCTGAGATTCTTGAGTGGTGTCTAAGAAAGACAATTATACACGGACTTGGTTGTTGGATTTTCCGAACAGTCTCCAATTATATTGGAACCAAAAGGATCCTGCCTCTCCGTTGTCTGCCTGGCCACTTGCTTCAAAGATAAATTGACAAGAATCACACATGCTTAACAAGCAGAGAGTTTGTCGGTATAGGATTTAAAGTCGCCATTATAGTAAACCCTTTTCAAATTATAACAACAAAATATTAATTATAGTTTTAATTTCTGTAGTTTCCAGTTCAAACTTAACCGACTATGAAGAAGGTGCGAATGGCAGTTGCTCTCCCACAACTTCAGAAATCGGCAAAGTTTTTCTTTATAAACTTAAAACAAATCTAAACCCTGATGAATCTCATCAAGACTTAATTCTTGATCCTTGTAGTCCAAGAAGCCGGATAATTTTATCTGACTTAGAGATTTCATTGCTTTTGGATAAGTTTTACTCAAATGAACCAGGATTCGACCCTCTTCATGATCCAAAAGGGAGGCTCAGTCTTAACGAACTCCTGATTATGGAAGATGAGATACGGGAAGAATATCCAACTATTTTCAACTATCCGGACTTGTTTGAATTTAATCCCAAAGAGATACGACGCCCTGATAAAACAAAAGCTCTGTTTATTGGAAATCTGTTAAATCCTAGCAGAAGGTTAGACGTCTATAGAGCATTCATTAGGCACCTCTATTCCTCAGACTTCCCATTTTCAACATTTCAAATCAATCTGTTAAAAGAGATGCGTTCTCAGATGCGTTCTCTTCACAAACTGTTAAAAGAATGTGGGGATGACCTTTTCGTCGAGTATCGGGATGCAGAAATTGATTTCAAATTCGATTTAGAGTCATCCGTCAGTTTTCTCTCTCACTTCACCAATAAGGAAATTTCTCCAATTCATATAAACCGTTATGTCTCGGCAATGATCTCGGGATTAGAAATTTGGAATGAAAGCAAGAAACCTAACCCTATTTCAAAATATGGAAATCCAGATTTCTTCTACTTTGATCCAGTCTCATTTCTCATCAAAAGATTAATTGAAGTTTTTCCGGATTCTACCAAGGAAAGAATACATCAGAATTTCTTCGCAAAAAGAAAGGAAATACATTCAGAACTCGTGCAAATCCTCACTATGTCAAAATTTCCATTTACAACTCCGCAAAGGAAGATCATTCGGGAAATATCTACAAATTTTAAATTTACTATCGGTGATCCTGACTGCGCGGAAGATCTTTTATTTCAAGACACGGTGTCAAAACTTCTTTTCGAACTTAATTATAGAGATACTGGGCCAAGGGATGGAATTTCAAACACTAAGAACGTTAAAAGGGCTTTGGTTAAACTTATGGACGATATCGGAGATTTACAGGAGCGCGAATGCAAGATGTTAAGTGATTTCGAAATATTTTCAGTACACTCCGCTGATTTACTCTGGATGGTCAAAGAAGCTTTAAACTTGTCTTTCTTTCCACGTCATTTCTGGAATTTAGTTGTAGAACCTGTGTAATTTGAGTTTTTAATAAAAACAAAATATTGTAATTTTACTCCATGTATTTGTCTTTTCTTTTTTTTAGATAGTTATATAAAAATAACCGGATTAAAATTCGAGGCAAAATTTTATTTATCTTTTCTTAAACCCTTTTAAATTTTAAAATCTTAAAAGTTAAAAATTTTCACGAGTCTGGTCGGGGAAATAAGCCCGCGCGCCACACGGGCCACTTTCTTTTCTCTTTTTCTTTCCTTTCTCCTTCTTTTTTCTTTTTTGTGTTCTTCTTTCTCCTCCCTCCTGCTTCCCCTTTGACGCACACACACACCACCACACAAACCTCAAAACTCAACCATTTTCAACAAATCAAAGCTCAAATCTTATTCTCTCGTGCCTCCTAAACTCGATTCCATCATCAATTTGGCATAAAAGGTACTCTTCCTTGGTTAAAATTCGAATTTTCTTTAAAAGACAAAATTTTGACTTTTTAGAAAAACTTTATTTTTGACCCAATTTTGGATTCCTTATGCTTAGATAGATAATGTGATTACTTTGTGTTAGTTTTTAGGCTTGATTGAGGCATTTTTGATAGTTTTTGGCTCTCGATTCACTAGTTGAGGTTTTAGGGTAGAATTTGGCGAAATTCTTGGAAATTTGATGTTTTGCTAGCTTAGTTAGGCTTAGTGATGCATTAGGAATGTTTAGAAACTGATTTTGGAACAAAGTGGGCTTGTTTGCTTGAATTTGTCACTTTGATCAAAACTACACGTAATTAGGATTACGGTTTTTCCTATAGTTAAAACGTTTTTAAAACTTAGGATTGCCTTAAAACTAGTTCAAATGATGATATCATTGATTTGCTCGTGAAAATGTAGCTTACTCTTTGATTTTCCTTATTTTGTACGTTTTGAACAAAATGAATATTTTTCGGATAAACGGCTTTAATCTTTAACTTTAAGATGTTATAGCTCAAGTTTGATGATTAAAAATAATTAAGGTAATTAAAAATGGTCATTAGAATCATTGTATGCTTAAAAATCATCACATTTGATTCAAAATTGCTTGTTACAACTAACTTGCTATAATTATTACTTTTAGCATTATTTATTGTAATCACGGGTACACTTTAAATTTTGCTTAGAAGTAAGTTTATAGTTGGTTTGAATGTTGTTTGTGGTAATTTTGGCTATAACAGGAATTTGAAAAATGCCATTTTTAAAGCCCTCATTTCGATTTTTTTTCAAAATATATATGCATTTTTTATGCATTTTTTTTCTAAGTCTTAATTTTTGGAACATAACCTATGTTACTTGATTTCTGCAGATGGCTAATCGTTTACAACACGAGTATGAGTTGCCCCATTATCTCCGCGGGCAAGATAACCCGGCTGATAATGAGCCGGTTATGAGAGTTTGGATTAATCAGCCTAAAGAGGGTAACAAATATATCAATTGGACGATCTTGGAACAATGTGGATGGGCCGATGAGCTTAGGGGACTCTTAACCTTTCAAACTGAGGGTAGAACACACCGAGCCTGGCAACATTTGTTTGAGTTAAATGAGACAACATACAATGAGCCGTATGCAGAATTTATGGCTACTTGGAGTTTTGATTCGGATGTTGACCAGGAAGATTACAATGATCAAGAGTGTATCCATTTCTGACACCAAAACCACACGTATAACCTAACTCTTGCACGGTTTGCGAGATACTTGGAGTTGTATAAACCTTCGTAGCTAAACCGGTCAATATTCAAGAGGGGATCCACCACCTTGAATAACATAGATCACCAAGCTTTTTGGCGCGATTACACCACTGATAATGGGCCATGGAAATCGAGTAAAAAGGCATCTAAATTCACAAACCCCGTACACCGAATCCTCCACCACCTCATCACCAAAACCCTCCACCCTAAAGCCCAACATGGTGGCGCTTTTACGATTGGCGATATGCGCCTAATGCACGCCATGATACATAACCAAAATATGCAGGTAGCACATCTCCTGGCTCAGGCTCTCACTAATGAATAGAATTCGGCAAGAACAGTTGTGCCGGTTTTGGGGGCGTTGTTACTAAGCTGCTTCGTAGAATGCGTGTCTTGGGAGATGTAGAACGATTTAACTATAGAATCGGGGTCATGTCAGAGGAAATAGGGTATAAGCTGCTGAGCTACTGGAATTATATTCGTGTTGAGGGTGAACAGTTAATCATTCAGGCGAATCCAGAGATACCTGGTTCTGAAGATCGGACAGTGCCAGGGGTGAGAGTACAGGGTTTCAGACTGGATACGAGGACACGAGACGGTAGTAGGCGCCGAGGATCTCAGGAACCAAGGGATGAGGATGATCCCACAGCGTATGGACGGCCCACTGACACCCGCCGACACTCATCAGTTGGGGAGGGTGATCGGCCACGGTATCCGCCATACCAGTACCACATGGGAGACCTACCTGGGCACAAGAGTTGGTTTGCCCAACATGTGATTCTGCAGAATTTGGATCATTTTGCTCACTACGCAGGCAGACAACTCCACGTTCCGCCATACCCTCATGAGTACCCCATACTAGAATCCCACCGTGATCCCAGGGAAGCAGGCCCAAGCCACCAGTTTTCAGGACCTCTACCACCACCTACACATCACTACATGCATCATACAGTTATTCCACCTCCACAGAGCACAGGGGCTGCGGGTTTTGTCGAGGACCTGTTCAACACCGACCATTTAAATGTTAACAGAGATACAACTACCGATGCTCAGGAGTGGGTATAGGATCAGGCGGTGCACCGACGTAGGACTGAGGGGATTGCTTAGGGTATTGATGGTATGGATGTTAACCAGCAGTGGGGTAGGGGTAGAGATTTGCAGGAAGGAATGGGTTGGCAGACAGGGCCGATGGTTTACATGAGGACATCATCACTTACTGGGTTAATTGCGCTATCGGACGAAATAGAGTTTAGAATATCCTCGGGCATGAACACAGAGGAGTTGGCAAATCAGTTTGCCACGGACGAAGAAATGACCAGCGAGGGTCAGTCTAGATTGAGACACCCAGCCAGGCCCCGCACCAGCGTAATCTATTCTCCAACGTACCCACCACCTCAGCCATGACCATGCTTATTTTGGAACATTCGTATTATTACTTATGCTACATTATCTTATTTTTGTACGCCCGATTCCGGGCATAACTATCTTTATGTTTTAATGTGTATGGTTTCTTTTAGAATAAATATTGCATGAATAAAACGTCACAAAACAAACGACGATCGAGACCGTACGAGATGGAAGCACGACTTGGAGCAAGGATGCTTTGAACAAGGATAACGTCGGCACCAGAATTGAAGGACCAATAATTAGCGCGCCATCCGACTACAACATAGGGGAGTACTACGTCTTCATCACCTTTTTAATAGAATATACGCAAACTACTATACCACTTTAAAAACTAAGTGTGGGATTGGCAACCCCACCAACATAAACTTTTAATAACAAAATGCCTCTTTTTAAAATCTAAAGTGTGGGATACTCCGTATCCTTAACATTGAGGACAATGTTACTTTAAAGTGTGGGATAGCAAATGTTGCACATAACGATTCTTGTAAAATCCTCAAGTTTTTCACAAAATTAAAACTTTCCGAATTATAAAACACTAAGGATGATAAAATTCTATAAAAGATTAAAAATTTTTTGCTACAAAATAGACAAAAAGAGTAAAACAAGGTTGAAAACTTTTTGCGAAAATCAAAATCAATTTTTCAATAGAGCATTGCATAACGAAAGGCGCAATTCGACCTGCTATAATTGTTGTGAGGCACCCCCAAATAAGTCTTTATAAGCACTCATTTTTAGTGCTTCACCATATTTCCGTCGAGTGCGCCGATGTTAACATCTCGGAATCAGAACTTGCTCTCGATCTACATTTCGGAATCACACATTTTGACGAGGATGACTAAGTTAAAACCTCTGCTATTCGTGAAGACATAAACAGCCCCCGCTACACACTTACGTTTCCATCTTCACTCCACAAGTTCATTCACCCTTCTTATCCACTCTACCCGCTCCATAAAAATAAATAAATCCCGACAAAATCATTCTTTTTCGAGAAAACCCTCTACAAAATCGCACAAGAAAAATGCGAGCATCCAAGCCAATTATCAAAGAAGATCGTTAAAAGGAGACCTCGAAGAGAAAAGCAAAAGATGCTTTCAAAAAAAAAGAAGAGTCTATATGAATAAAGGTTCTGAGAAAAGGAGCAGAACCAGAAAAGATTCGAGGAAAGAAACTCCTGGCAGTCAAAAAGAAGGATGCTCACCAAGAAATTCCGGACAAAAAAGCTGAAAGGATTATTAAAATCGATCTTTCCAAAAGAAACTCCTATCTATCAAAACCCTTCGCACTCTAGAAACTTTCAAATCCCCATCTCTTCACAATTCATGCTGAGTCAATAACCGAAAATTCTCGCAAATAAGTGATGGAGATTTGAGTCTTGATCAAGCCTATGACGAAGAATGTAAGCATGACTGGCTAAGAGTGACTTCATTTCTTATAACTATAGGACACCCTAAACACTTTAGTGAAATGAGTGACCCGAGTGAGATAGCCTCAGTTATGTAACCTCCTCTCATGCTTGCGGAAAAGATTCGAGAATAGCAAAAAGAATAAAAACTAAGTTTCCGCTCTTCCGTCTTGCGGAACAAAAACAACTTGATCACTACGAATTAAAGTCCTCGCTGTTTTAAGTTGAGAAGTTTGCTTGAGGACAAGCAAAGTCTAAGTGTGGGATATTTGATATCGGCTAAAAAGTCACGTTTTTACCCCCGATATTGAGTCCCAAAAAGCATAAAGTTCAGAGCTTTGTCAGAAAAATAATCGCTTTTTCAGTTAAATTTGTAGGTAAAGTAATTACGAAGACGATGCAAAAAGAATCAAGAGAAACGGAGCTAAAACGAAGATTCTAGAGCGAAAACGGTGAAAGACAAGAAATTAAGTTACGATCCAGTGATTCAAGGCTGACCAGACCAAAAACGGCCTGCCATACGGCCTGCTAGTATGTAAACGCCCTGCCAAATACGGCCCACCAAACGGCCTACCATACGGCCTGCCAAGCAAACGGCCTGCCAAATACGGGCCACCAAACGGGCTGCCATGCGGCCTGCCAGCCGTTTTCTGGCAGCTTCCTAGTCTATTTAAAGGGCTTTTTGTCATCCATTTTCCACACACCTCTCTTCAATCTCTCATTACAATACACTTTCTCCCACTAGAGCTTTCAAGGCCTTCTCACCTCCGAGCGGGAAATTAAGTACCCGGAGGTGAACGCCGAAGATTGTACTAGGAGCGGTTTAGAGGTTGTCAGCACTTGTAATGGTCCAGATCTCGTCTGTAAATAGTGAACGCTTTCCTTAATTTAATAAAGTTATTATCTTGAGTTGCTTTCACTTTGCATGATTATCTATCTGTTACAATTGTTTATCATGTGTTGAATATGTTATCTGAAACTTATCATATTGTTATGCTGAAACCTTGACGGTCTAGAAGTTTAATTTACGGATCACCCTTTCCACTTATTCACGTTGCTATAACCTAGTATTAGGACCTGATCAACCCTAGGATACAAGGTAAGTAGTTATGTGTGCTTAACGTCACAATAGGGATATAGTACCTACGTACGAATAATCACTTATTCGTCATAGAAGAGCTGCCCATTTAGGTTGTGGTTAGAGTTAGCAATAGCGAGTTCAGTGAACACTAGCCTACTCAAAAGCATGATTCGCGTCAGAAGCAATGTTCTTGAGATATTGTAAGATGATCCGGGGTTGAATAAGTGATCGCAAAAGGAGAGACTTCTATTCCAGTTAACAGTACCTTAGAATATCTAAGATTGCACATCTGCTAATGTTAAGGCATATCATAGTGATTGAGTGGTAGGATATTGCTTTAGTTAGACCAACTAGGATTAAGAAAAGCTGAGACTTTCCTTTATGGGTAGACCACTTTGTTCATGTACCTAGGATCCATTCCATAAGGTCGTTTAAACCCTTTAGGTTAACGTTGGGAGTAGGCATATCCGTCTTAGCCAGAATCTTCAAGGCCTAAACTCTTAGTGACAAATTAGTTAGGAGCATAGCCTAGTTGATTGAGGTTTAGTGTTTATCCTAGGAAGTTGAACTCTTGCGATAATTCCCCTTCAGGATTCTATTCTTCATACCTATCTATCTTTACTTTTATAGTTAAATTACTATTCTACTTAGTTAAAATTAATCTATCACCTCTTGTCATTAGGGTTAACTATATAGGCACTTTTGTCCCATATTACTAAGCAAACATACAAAAATATGAACCTGAATTATATTTACCACTTACTCGTAAAAAGGAAGACAAGTAGGTAAGTTATAGCTAGGAACCCCAGCTAAATATAAATAATAAAACCATTACTCCCTTTTGGTAGCTAAATTCTGACGTGTTGTGACCTAACGACACCGCACAAATAAACCGTCCGTTTTGGCCGTATCAAAGGACATGGGAGTGGCGGATGTAATCCTTGGGATAATGATTAAACGAGAAGGAAAGAATATCACAATTACACAATCTTACTACGTTGAGAAAATTATCAAGAAATTTAATTATGAGCATAGTTAGCCGGTTAACACTCTTATTGATCCAAATGTCAAGTTTTTGTCTAATTCGGGCAAAGCGGTGAAGCAACTTGAATACTCTCAAGTGATAGGTTGTTTGATGTATGCTATGACATCAACAACACCAAAAATTTCATATGCCGTGAGGAAATTCAGTAGGTATACAATTATCCCAGGTACTCACCATTGGTATGCAATTAATCGAGTATTCAAATACTTGAAGCAAACCATGGATTATGGTATCACATATTCCGAGTTTCCTCCTATCATAGAAGGATATTTAGATGCAAGTCGGATTATCAACGTTGAAGATCATTCATCTACAACGGGTTGGATATTGCTACTTGGAGGAGGAGCTAATTCATGGGCATCGAAGAAACAAACTTGTATTACTAATTCGACCATGGAATCCGAGTTTGTTGCTTTAGCGACGGACGGTAATGAAGCCGACTATTTAAGGAACTTGATTTTGAGATTCCTTTATGGCCGAAGCCTATCTCTTCTATTTCAATACATTGTGATAGTGTTTCAACTTTGGATAAGGCTTACAACCATATGTATAATGGTAAGTCCAGAAACTTAGGTTTGAGACATAGCATGATTCGTGAGTTGATCGTCAATGGAGTTATTTCTGTTGACTACGTGAGGTCACAACAAAACTGACCGATCACTTGACCAAAGGATTAACAAGGGACTTAGTGCACAAGTCTGCCATTGTTGTGGGATTGAAGTCCATCTAAATCTTCCATAGTGGGATACCCAATTCCCTTCTAGTACAATGCTAGGAGCTTGAATTCAATATGGAGTGACGGATGTAACACTTATTAATAATTTTCTTGATAAATTGCATTGTAGGAGCAAGATTAAAGAAAACTACCTA